>NC_044002.1:5770000-6035000 GCF_902150065.1 Myripristis murdjan
GCCTGAGCAGTCACATGTAGGCTCCCTTTACAGTTAATTTTGCATTTTCAGATTTTTCAGCTGAAAAAAAAAAAAAAAAAAAAAAAAAAATCTAGTGGAGCAGTGCTTTATCTGTAACCTACCCCTGTACCGTGCCTTTTTCTGCCCCGTTAGTGCATAAACGGAGTAAATCATTTACGGTCACCCGCTTTATAGCCTACTGGTGTAAATTTTATTAGACACTTCCCATTCCAAATGTGAAATAAATGCTGCCGTATATATCTGTCTTTTTTCTGCCTACATGATTCTTCGCTGTAAACGTCGAATAAGATGACCTTAATTTGAGACAAAACACCTCCAAAAATGTATGGGCCACGTATTATCTATTTACTTATTTATTTTCTCAATGTGTTTTATTATTCTCGTCCTGTGCGCTCTCCAAACGTTAAGCCAATGTGTTTTTTTACGGCGGCTTCTCCCTGCGATTTTATTTTAAAATATTAGGCCGAGGTGGGGAGAATTATAAACGACTCTGCTCTTATCTGCTCCCTTCACGTATCCAGGATCACAGAAGCTGATTAAGAAAGAAGTCACAGCCAACGCTGGATTCATAATGATTTGGAATAATGAATCCTTATCTCCCCTCTGCAGATTATCAGCCTTTCAGCTCGCCATGTTTTGTTACATGGGATAATTTATTGCATCTAATACATCACAATGAATCTGATGGGGGAAAGTGATGGCCAATGTTAGGAGAGAGGCTGCTTTTTTTATCCCGGGGCAATGAAATGCCTTTACGATTTTTAATTGGTAAAATATAAGGGGGATCTGATAAAAAAAAAAAAAAAAAAATAGAAGCACAGAGGTATAATCTTGCCTGCTAGTGTTCCAGCAGCACTCTGCACTATAATTAGTGTGTCAATTTCAACCTGAAATTAACAGCATCGACCTGCCATCTCTGCTTACGCCGGTGGAGTCAGCTAGATCCTAATTTCGCATGATTTATTTTTCACCAAGAAGAGATAATTAATCATAAACACTGAAAACAGTGCAGCAAAGTGGAGATAACAAAATATTTGCATCTAAAAAGATTCGATGAAGCTAATTCGTTTTCAACCCCCCCATCCCAACCCACCTGATCCAGCCACTACTGCAGTTCTCATGAGCACCTCCAAGATTTTTAATTTTCCATGATTAATCTTAGGGTGGTGATGTATCATTAATCACTATAAGATGTGAAAATGGAGGCATGTGGCCTTGCGTAAACAGCGACTACAGTGTGGGAACTGTAATTGTTGGATGTGGATGTAGCATCATGTGCGTGGTGGTGTCATTGTTGCTGGGAAGCATGCCATCTTTCTTTCTTTCTTTCTTTTTATATTTATTTATTTATTTTCCTTGAAAGGGGTAGAGGGGTGGGAGGTGTAGCCTGGTAGTCTAGAATAGGCTGAACTAGGTGGACAATACAACCAAGATAAGGCGCAGGTTAATAAAAGCTTAATGATGCTAGGCAGTAATATAATACTTTTAAAAACAACAACAACAACAATAATAATAATACTAATAATAATAATAATAACAATAATAATAATAACAACAATAATAAATATACCTGGCTATTATTATTATTATTATTATTATTATTATTATTATTATTATGAAGATAGGATAATCAGGCTTTGTTTGGAAGTCATCAGCTGGCACGGTGCCCATGCGTCTCTGAATTTCTGGATGGCGCTATGTTTAACTTGGGCATGCTCACCGTGCCAGGATAAATTTGCATTTTATTTGCAGCTGTAATTAGCTGATCAGCATCTCTCTCTCTCTGCCCCCCCCCCCCCCCCCCCCCCCCCCCCCCCCCCACCCCCCTCCTCTCTCTCTCTCTCTCTCTCTCTCTCTCTCTCTCTCTCTTTCCCCATCTTTATTCTCATTATGATTTTGTATTTTCGCCGGGTCTTTCACTGCCTCTCCTCAATCCCTCATTTTCCAATGTCCTGGCAGAGCCACCAGATGTTTATCGGGTTTATACCCAGGGACCCTGCCATGTCAAACAAACCGGGGATGGACACTTATGGGCGGCTGGGCATCCTGGCAGGCCTGCCCCCCTCCTTCCAACCCACCCGCCCCCTCCCTCCCAGGCTGAGCAGAATAATCCTGCACTGGACTGGATGGCTACTGGGAGTCTAGTGAGGTTTCATATGAAAGAAAAACAACCAGATCACGCTGGTTGTTGCTTAAAGGGTATCCAAAACAGCCTAATTTAATTCAGCGTGTGAAAGGAAATCTTAATCTCTTGTCTGTTTAGAAATAGGCCATAGGGGTTGATGGGAGGGTGATGCTCTGGCCCAGATAGAGATGTGGAGATGAATTAATGAGATGCAAGGCTGGGGAGTTGTTGAACAAACATCCAGTCTGAAAGTCGTCCCCAGAGACAGCGGCACAATGCAACCTGCCTTTTATCTGCAGGGGAATGTACTCTCTCTTTAATGAGCAGCCCTTTATTAAAACACACACTCGTTTAACCTCATAATCGAAAATGGCTTTGCAGAGCGCCTCGACCCCCCACATTGAAGCTGCCGGATCTCCAGCTCCAATACAGAGGACGTACAGTATCTCCATGTAGATCACCTGTGTTGCAACAATCACAACAATGCGTTGGAGCGTTTCGCAGACCCCCAGTTGCCCATGATATACAAATATTTATCCACTGATAAGGAACCGCCACGATGGCAGATAACCTCCTATTCCACCGCGTCAGGAGCCTTTGTCTGTACAGTCTCAGCAATTACAAAATATTTCCTTTCCCTTCCTCTTTTCACTCTATAAACTTCTCCCTTGCTTTAACTTGCTTTAATTCGTTAAAGCGTTATTAGGAGACTCCCTAAGCCGCTTTAGTCAATGGCTGTTTGTGGGGTTGTGGAGTCTGCAAAAGAAAGAAAGCAGAGGAGGGGGACTGGGAGTGGGAGGAGGGGGGAAAAGAATGAATGAAAGACTGGCTTGATTTTCCTCGCAATCCACGGAACAAATAGCTAACATTTAACGTTTACACCCTGCCTGGCGACTCACTGGCGCTCCGGGGCCGAGCCGAGCCGGGCTAAAGTGTCCCGAAAGCCTTTGGAGGGGTGTAAGTCCCCGGCTATCGGGTTCTCCAGACCCCCTTTAAATGACTGTCAAAGAGGCAAATATCAAATTGCATGAGGTCAAGCCAGTTTGGATTTTATTCTCTCTCTCTCTCTCTCCCTCTCTCTCTCTCTCTCCCTCTCTCTCCCTCTCTCTCTCTCTCTCTCGCTCTCGCTCTCTCTCTCGCTCTCTTTCTCTCTTTCCGCTCCACCGCTCCCCTCCTTCTCTCATGCAGCCTTGCCTGTCTGGAATTGACATCAGTAACGCGTTACAATAACGTGACTACCTGCCCCAGAGGCATCAAGTTAGAATGGCATGGCCACAACTGTGATCACACACTGATCTTAATGTTTTATTAATATAGTGCAGAACAAAAGTCAGGTATATATCAGGCTACCAGATATCTATCTGAAAGCCATAGGTCTGTCTAAAGAGGTGTTAGGGACCAATGTTTAGCACCATTTAGGACCAGTTGATATTTGGTGCATCTTATGCTTTATCACACTGCAGTTCATAATAATAATATCTTATCTTAACAGTTGTTGCCTCACTTATTCTACAAAATAGCCTATACTCGATGCAGATTTTTGTGACAAAAGTCTGTCACAAAGTCAAAAAGTGATTTGAGACTGATATGAATATTTATGAAGTAAATTTACAGTGAAAATTATAGTAGAGTAGTATCAAAGTGAGGTAGGCAAAGTTGGACAATCGAGTCTTTAGAAGGAATACAAAATAAATTAATGAAATCCAAAGGATGTAATTGAGTCTTGTTTATAAAAGGGATTTTTTTTTAAATTATTATTTTTAATCAGCCTGAATCACTGTTACCCTACAGTAATGTCACAGTGTAACCAATTAGTTGGCGCTACTGCAATTTCGGTAATAATGTAACAATAACAATAAAACATGTTTGCTTTGTGTAAGCCTGAATATCAGATATTGAAGGTGAATTATCCCAAAACAAACAAACAAATAAACAAACAAGCTAGCAAATAGATGAATAAATTTATTAAGCATAAATAATGACAAAATCATTGGTCAATAAATCTGTTTGGCCTCCGTGATCGATTCACTAAAGCAATTAAATTATCTAGATTTCTGATTGTGATTTCATGACACTGATGGTGTAACGAAAAGGTAAAAAGTCGCCCAGCCTAACTCAGTGTTGTTCCGAGGAGTGATGGCCATTGCGACCATATTGAAAACAACCAAGACTAATAGCCTAAAGTGAATTTTGGAGTACCAAATTCACTGAACACTGAAATGTAGAGTATAGCAAGTCAGACCAAGAAAGCAGTATATTCACACTTTCCACTTGATTAGTGAAGGATATACATAAGAAATAATGAGATCAGTAGTGAAACTGATATGCTAAAACCGGGCTAGACCCTAAATATTTTGAAATAATGAACTATACAGCCATGGTTATTCCTGGGGCAGATCTATAGCTGCTTATGTAGCCTTCCTGAAAGGACAGCCTCCAGGACTACACACACCTTTAAAAGGGATGGGTGAGGGATTATTCTCGTTTGGGACAACACACTTTTGTGATTCTTTTTAACACATGATACATAAATATGTTTTGTGATGTGTCAGTCCATCAGTTTGATGCTAAAATGATGGATAATATGAATTTCTATCACAGTGATTTAGCTGAAGCTGCTATGCTGCTATCCCACAAGTGAAAATCTGAGTAAACTGGATTTAAGGGGGTTTACATCTCTGGCTGCCCCAAACTGCACACACGGTTGGTGTTAGAAATGACACATCCTTTTTAACAGTGTAGCCTTATCTACACAAGGCCTATGCATTGTCATTAATCTTCACCAAGCTAATTAAATTAATCCATCGCCTCCTGGCATTGGAATATAACGACCACCACTAAATCCGCTGCAGGATAACGGATTTGTTTTTTAAAACGAAAGAGTCCCTCCTTTAATAGGTTGCAAAAGCACAAGGTCCGGTTCATTATCATGTGTTTTTTTTTTTTTTTTTTTTTTTTTTTTTTTTTTTTTTTTTTTTAAGGACTCTGATAAAATGGTCGCGTGCACCTTTGAGATTTCTGAGTGTGTTTATAATATGTTTTTTTTTTTTTTTTTTTTTTTTTTTTTTAAATGGAGGCAGGTTTGTGAGTTGTGGTTTTGATTGACAGTCCGTCCGCGGGATCATGTTTAATCCCTGCCTCTCTCGAGCCTGTTCAGAACTCATTTCTCCACCGCGAGATGGGGGACTCAGATGGTTGCCGGGGCAACTGCGATAGCGCTAAGCCATTTCCATTTTCTGCGAAGGGGGGAGAAACATTTGCAACAGAGGTCGTCGCAAAGTCATCCACAAACATAGCGTTAGGGTTCGTTACTCCCAGGGAGGAAGGGATTACTCGTTACCTGTGCGCAACGCGAGTCAATTACCTGCTGCACCGACAGAGCGGCAATTCGTTACAGCATTCGTTACGTTACTCTTGCCCGTTACACACACTGTGAAGTTGGCATCCTCTGCTACCTTCAAACATCGCGATAACTCAATTCCCGCCCCCTGGGAAGTTCACTTTTCTCATCATCCTCTTCTTCCATGAAGTGAGAATGTTTACACCCACTGGCTACTACTATTGATTAAACCAAACGACCTGTTCCACAGCTGGGCATGAAATAACAGGTAAACCCAGGTATTACTGATATTAATTAAGGTGTCCTTCCATGTAAGAGTCTTTCCAGTGAACCAGCACGGACAACAGCAGGACCCTGGCTCTGTTAGACCTGAATGGAATAGAACCTTAATTAATGTCATTAATAAAATCTGTGTTTACCTGCTATTTCACATTAAAGTTGCTGTTGTGAAAAAGGTCTGTTAATTGTTAGGTGGATAGGATGTAGGCTTTGGATGCTCGGTCCAATGTGGTAGCCTACATGGAGGGGATGCTAGCCTCTCAGATTCACTAAAACCCTAAAGTTTGACAAAATCCCGGCAACTAAGATCTAAAATCTTTTGATTCATGATATCTGAGTCCACTTCTAGTCTAAATTATTTGATCGAGGTGATGTGTTTTAAGCTCACTAAACTATGTATGCTGCAGATGATGAAAAAACTAAGATCAAATTTGGACTCACGGTGGCTGCCACACCTTGCCATACTCAATTGCCGCCTATGACTTTCTTCCGTCCACCCCCCCTCCCCATTTTTTTCTTTCCCTTTCTGTCTCTCTCTTCAGAGAAAGCAGTGCACAGCATCAGCATCCAGTGACGTCCCTGAGAAGAAGAAGATGAACCGGCCTTTCTGATCAAAGCGGTGTTTTATAAAGCTCAAGGCTAGCCTTCCTAGGTAGGCAGGTTGCCTTTATCCCCCCCACACACCCCCTCTCTCTCTTTCTCCCACACGCACACACACACACACACACACACACACACACACACACACACACACCCTCTCCACTAATAGTGCTGGAGAGAAATGCCTTCACCTCCAATCAGGGCACACAGTGCACAAACCTGGCATCTTTCTTTTTGGCATTTTAAATTGACTGTTTCCCCTCCATCTGGAATAACACACCCTGCACCCTGGGGTGCTGCTTATATAGAGCAGAATCCCAGTCCGCATTCAGGGTGTCATGCGGCAAGTACAAGGTGTGCTGGCAGGGTGTTAATGCGCTGCTTGTTAGTTTTAATTAAGTAGCCTATAGCCTAGCGATCGATGAGATCAAGGGCAGTATTCAAATAGGAAGCACACTGTGCCCCGCTAAACTTCAGGCAAGAGCACTGGCTCCAGTTTCCTTCTGCCTTTCTCCATCTCCTCACCTGCCCTCATTAATTCAGCCATTTTTCCCTTTTTCGTTTGACATGGTACCATACCTGTCAGAGCGGAGCCCAATCCCCAGTCCTGGCATCACTGGTCTATTATTATCTGAAGAGGTCTGTACAGGATCCTACTGCAGTGAGGACCCATGGGCTTCCACTGAGTTTATTTGGTCTGTGTCTACATGATAAAGAATAAAGTTAGGCAAAGGACAACAATCTGGTGGAGGAGTCTGATCAGGAGAAATAATGATAATAAGGCTAATAAGGTATCTCTCTCCAGCACATTGTTGAAGGAGGTTTGCATGTCGCCTATGAGGCTGCTTAAATTAAGCAACATCCGGCAGGTTTTTTTTTTTTTTTTTTTTTTTAATTTACTGAATATGCAAACAAATTTGACAACGATTGCTATAATTGCGGTTGATGCTTTAGGCCTGTATTTTTTTTTTTAAAGTTAAATAAATGCTCTCAGAATATTCAAACTGCCCTCCTTTCACATCACATTCCTAGCTGCTTTTGAAAAGGCTGATATTTAAAAAAGAGCTGATAACAGAGAAAGGAAGAGCCGCGTTAAGAGAAGATATAAGAGTTTGCTTACAGGCTAAATACAGTCTGATGGAGCCTGCACGTCTGATGAACAGGATATTGTTTCAGGAGGAGGCACAGGAGAAGAATAGCCTCAATTAGAGATCATTCAAGGAAAATAGGCCAGCGTGATTGAAACTTTTTAACTTTTATTACTTTTGAGAGAAAGCAGCCCCTTATCAACACCAGCATTTGAATAGGTTCCAGTTTGTAATATTAGGGTGTTGTCTTTGCCCTCACCAAATTCTGTGCACGTGTTGCATTTTTTATCAAAACATCCACCTTGGCGTAAAAGATTAATTTGAATAATACATTTTTTTCATCTGGTAGAGGCTGTGTGAACATATGTTGGGCTGCAAGCAATAAAATTGTCCAGTTTGAGCAAACAACTGCATCACAGGGTATTAGTTTACCCTCATGGATTTAAAACACCCACAGCTGCCATTTTCCAAGACTGAAGTTAGCCAAATTAAGATATATTAAAGCACTGATATTATTTCACATTGCGCTATTTTCATAAATAACTACAGCAAAAGATAATGCATTCCTTCATAATCATGTCTTCCTTTCAGTCCTTTGTGAGATTAGCCATAAACAAATCACTTAAATATGTTAACAAAGTAATATTTAACAACAATTCAAGCATTTCCATCAAAGTAACTCATACTTGTAGAACAAAATTGTGATGAAAAGAAACACATCAGCAGTGGCTCATATATTTAAGTAGCGACAAAGCCTAGCCTACAATGTTACAATGCATTTTGTTTACAGGTCCTCCTTAACAGTGCATGGTTTGCAAAGCAAAGATATTCACTGTGTTACCTTGTGGCTTTTTTCATGAAGTCTGGTTTCCGCCCACAAACCTCTCAGAGGATTATTCATGATAAAAGATACTGGCTAAACATGAGGGTGATAGGGTGAACATTTTGTTTATTTTATTATTTTTTTTATATCCACATCCATTTATATTTAGAATGTTTTCCATAACAGTTTGCATGCCTCTACAGATCCTAATCTTAACCATGGTAGGAGAGCTCTCTGAAGCCAATTGGAAGGCATTACACATAGCAGGCAGAGCTTAATAAGATAATCAGAGCCACTGAGATTACAGATAATCGGATAAATAATTCCAAAAGCACTTATAAAAGTTCCCAATGCAATTCTGAAGGAATATTTCCCACCAAACTCCATGACTGAGTTCCGAAGTTGTTAGTAGAACAATAAGTCAGCATGGATGTTAATATCTGTTGTGTATATAGATGTGTTTATTCTAATGGTTGGAATATGCAGTTTAGCTAGCACCGGGTCGGGCTAGACCAAAGAAGGCCTTTACTTATTAGATTCAATTATGTTATCTACTCCTCTTCCTTCAAAAACATATCTACCACATATTAATATCCAGGAAAACAGATAACGTTATTATTGGATCTCACTGATCTCTCAGTGTGCGTTTCAACAAAAACAACAGGTGTGAGATGAAAACAGTATTAGGTTTGATGGAGAAATGTGTTATTTTTTGACTGAAGTTGACAATACGGTCTGGATTGAAGTGTTAACTTTTAACCTCAGTGTCCTGTGGCATTCCTGTGGCAGACTTTTTCCTCTTAATGACACAATCCTTCCTGCTTATAACCTGGATGGCCATGTAGAGTTATTCATCACCTGTTCAGTTATAAATAAGACAATGAAGTACAAGGCCAAGCGGGCGAATATCTCTCTGCCTGGAGGGGACATAAAGTAAACTGTATGTGAACCATTCTTCTAATTGTATTGTTCCCTATACATTTGCCCAACATCCCGGCTTAACAGATTTGGCCCATGGCCTCTTAACATTAACCACAGTGAGCGTAAGATGAGAGGTAAATGTTCCGCCATAATCACCAAGTTCAGTATCTAGCTCATGTGGAAAGCATTCCTTATCAATTCTCCACCACACAGTGGAAAACTGCTACCGTCTGTCTGCATGGGCCAATGTCATCCTTTGAGGAAACAAGAATAGACCCCAAAAATAAAAGGCCACAATTTTCCTTTGATTGGTCTTATCATGTAGCAAAAATCTCAGGCTGTTCAGGCCCGTCATTAGGCAGAGAGTCCAAACAGAGTGCAGGGATATCAGAACCAAATATATAAAAGGGTTATGAGGGCTATCAAGAGAGGAGGTGATGTCATGCGAGCATGTTACTGTATTCAGAAAGTGAATGAGAGATGGGGCAATTTAGATATACCCAAAAAGCCCCGACAACAATAACGGAACAACCTCTGGTGAATAAATCTGCAACAAAAGCCGGCCCCCTCCTTTTTGTATTTAGGACTGTCAACATTGCTTCTCAATTTAGAAGGAGGATTGAAGAGAGGGAGAGGGAGAGAGAAAATTGAAGAGGGAGAAAGAAAGACTGAATAAGCAGAAGCCCCACAGGCATCTGCCACTCATCTGCCACTCAACTGATGCAGATCCAGTTTGATTTTTAACTCCTTAATACTTGATTGCATTATCTGGGGCATGATAAAAATAAGTCACTGTTTCAGCCTAGAGCAACAAAATGTCACTCAGAAGCCAGAGTGAAGATATGCTAAAAGGCTTTCTTTGCTTCTGGCGTAGACAAGGAGATACAGAGGAGATTATGCTTTATTAGCTGTTCATGGAGACTTAATTGTGAGATCAAAGTTAACAATGTTCCATCGGTGCGAGACTGAGCTGATTTCATTAGGGTGAGAAATATCAGTGCAATAACAGTGTCATTTGCACACAGCCAGTTGAAAACAGACTGAATGTGTTTATAATATTTTTTGGACAAATTTGAGAGATTTAGTTGATATTTCTGATGCAAAATTTATTTAAAATATTGCTTCAGTGAAAACTTTTGTCCTTTTTTCTCATTATACATTTTCCTTTATGATAGTTCACTGCATACAGTATATGCACAAAAGCATTAAGAAACTTTAACATTAAAGGCCCAGCAAGCTAGAATTCAATAGGCTATTTAAATAGGAATTTAAATTGTAATATTATTTTATAATATTACAATTAAAAATTTCTAAATACCAGGGTATTTAGAAATCCTGAAGGTGTGATTTGCAATATTGTCAAAAACACTGATGCTCCTCTTTCTATGAAACTGATATGGAGATGCTGTATTGAGGTGATGTGTTGTAGTGCACAGCACTATGCCACTAGAGGCCAGTCTCTGTTGGTGAAACAGGCATTTGAGCTGAGAAAAATGGTGTCTGCGATAAGTAGGGTTAACATTGTAGGACAAGTAAAAAGTAAAAATGTCTCCGCCCCCGTTTGGGTCATGCACATATCGCTACATATAACTTTATCTTGAAATGACTTCTTCCAACTACAAAAACAGTTTGCTAGCCACATGATTATATTCAACTGCCAGTCTGCCACCACCACCCGCACCCACCAGCTAGTTAGGCTAATTGTATATTAGACACACAGCATTGTAGGCTAAACAATGTTAAACATGTTACAATGATTTCGATCACCAGCAGCTCAGCTTACTTTTTTTTTCTTCACACAAATCCCGTCATATACTGTACACCTCTTTGAAATGTTAGGACGGCACAACAGTATGAAAAACTAGATACCACACAAGCTTAGTTAATAGCAGTGTTATTGTGTAGCCTAAATAGTTAGAGCACTGCGAGCGTGGTCTAAAATCAGTAAGCAGTCAGGAGGCAAAATCACCATGAGAGACGTTTTGTCAGTCTGAATATCCTCCACAAATCAACGTTTTCTCTTGAGATGCATTTCTGATCACACCTGGTAGCTTTTCAAAACAACTGGCTGTTGACAGTCCCAAGTAGGCAGGTGCTATACTAAAACTGAAACCATTTGTTTACCCCTACCTGGACTGGCAAATACTTGTTCATTTTAACCGCCATCTCCAAACACCAAGCCACTGTGTTACATTTGCAATCAATGCTTGCGGTAGTTAAAGGATATAATATCTGGAGGTAAACAAATACACAGTTTTGAATGGACTGCTGAAAATGTCTGGGCCATCTGCATTTCATGGTTTTAAAATCTGGCTCAATTGAATCTGTAATTGAATAGCCCCTGTAATAGACCGTATAGACATTTGTTGTTGCTAGTAGAGATATGATGCAGGTCATTGGTCCAGAGACCCCCAGGGGTACTTGAGGGCCTTCCAGGGGGTCATCAGCAAAATGAGGAATATTTTAATTTCACTATAATTTAATTGGCTAGTACTTATGATGCAATATTATGTTTCAATTTCACCACTTTGAATCTATTTGTCAGTGTTAAGGTATGACATTTAAACAATTTAATACTCTATAGAAACCAAAATATTTTCTCATGTCAGGGTCTGTAGAGCAAAATCACTTCAAATAGGCATCCACTACTCAATGAAAGTCAACTAAGGGCTCCAGAATGTGAAAACGTTTGAAAACCCCTGATGTAGACCATCGATTTCAGGACCATATTTTCCCCCTAACGTTTGGGTGCAGTCTCACATCCACATGCCCTGCACTTGCCAGTCAGATAGATGCATGCTCCTCAGAAAAGTGTGCTCTTGAATTGCATAAAGGATAGGATTTCTATACAACAGGAATAAGGCGAACAGACTTTCTCAACTCTGTTAACCACAAACCCCCTTAATTCAGCCCACATATTACAACAGTAACCCCAGCTACAAGGCTGGGCTTAAAGAAAGACATCCGGGTCCCAACGCTGTCATTCACCGGGGAACCAAACGATAGCTTCCTCGCTGAGTGACTCCAGTGCTGAACACACACATCCTCAATCTGCCAACATGACACACATCTGGATCACCAGTCAAGCCAATTCAAAAGCATTCCTCTGAATTGGATGTTGTAAATTTGGATATTTTCTTCACACCAGCCTGTGATTTTAACTCACTTTGTGTGGTTTGAAATGAACAGAACCAATTACTGCAGTCAAAACAATGGACCCACTCTGTGTGACCCAACATCCCCTGTGTGGTTGCCGGGTAACCACATGACTGACAGGCCAGGTACTGATCTGAGCTCAGGAGGTGTGGCAGACTGCGGCTGTTGCCATGGCGCTGACCCTTCATGACCCCTGCTGTAACTTGTCGGTGTCAGATGGCTGACTCTCATTTTTTATGTCTTATCGGAGGGACAGCATCCTGTCTAAACACACACACACACACACACATACATACAAACACACACACAGACACACACTTTCTCCCTCTTTTCCCATCCACTATGCATACAGTATATATGCAGATAGACACATAAACTCAGCCTGCTGTCTCTGACAGCTTGTCCCACCTACACTGAGGGGTGCGGAGGGGGGTCACCGGGTGAGAAATGAGCCTGTGACCCGTCGACCCTGTGAAGCTGGAGGTCAGAGGGTGGGGTTAGCGCCAGGCTCCCCTGGCCACTCTCTCTGGAGGGCATCAATAGAGGTGTTGTTTTGAGGTGTGAAGAAAGGAAGTCTGATACCCACTTACCTCATGTTCAACAAGGCAGGAAGCTCCGCTCTCTCTCTCTCTCTCTCTCTCTCTCTCTCTCTCTCCCTCTCTCTCTCTCTCTCTCTCTCTCTCTCTCTCTCTCGCTCTCTCTCTCTCTGCTCACAGGCATTGCACTTCTTCTCTCAATTTTTTTGTTCTTTGTAAGTTTTGACCAGTATAGGTTTTTAAAGGCTGTCCGTAATAATGTTTTTGGATTGAGCAGCCAATATTTTGCTCTGATGTTCAACACAAATTAGATTGTTTTCATGCATAAGAAATTCCTGGTAAGTATAAGTATCAAGGGATTTAACCAGAAACCTCTAACACAGTATTTTTATTATCACTGGACTTTGAAACTGATTTGATTTGCACAGTTTGAAACACAAATTGAGAAAAAGTAAAATATACAAGTGTGCAGGTAAAGTAGAAATCCTGCTCTGTTTATTTAAAAACCAAACCCCCCAAAATTAATGTCAATATAACATTAATTAATATAACACATACGCAGAAGAAATCAGTCACAAAATCACAAACCAGGTATCATTTCATCAAGCAGTCCTTTATTTTTTCCAGTTGGTGGCCAAGCTAAGAGGATGAGGGGGTTGCTCTAAGACACATTAAGACACAAAAAATATTGCTTTTACGTAAACATGTAACTGAGCGACTACACCAATAAAATATATATTTGATTATAGGCTTTGAAGACTTTTTTATGTAGCCTTGGTCAGGCAGAAGCCTGGATCATATCAGTGGGGGATAACACTGACAAGCTGATATCCGATTATCAACAAAAGGCCAACATTGGCTCAATAAATCAGCCTAACTCTATTCCCTCACCTACGTACCCCTTTATGCACACGTCATCCCCAATGTGGCTTCATTCAGGTGCACGCAGAAGATGGATGAGGTGATTGTGTTCTGCAGTGCATGCGTGCAACAAGTGTGCAAGAATGAGGCTGAATGAAGCCGCGTGGCATGGTGAATAAGAAGCCAGGAGCAAAAGAAAGAGTAGGGGGAGGAAATAGATGGAGGTAATAGTGTTGTGTCGCTTGGCGGTTTCTGGGGGAGAGATGAAATGGGCTTTGGGAAGGCAAGGAAACTGAGGGAATCAAACACTTCCTGGCTTTAAAGTCGAAACAGTGGAGACTTCCTCCCTCATATGCAGGTAGGAGAGGCACCATCAGGGAGGAACAAAGACACACAAAGTCTAAACATGAGGCTTTACTCCGTCACCATAGAGAGAGAGGGACACAGAAAGCTTGTGTGCATGTGCATGTGTGTGTATACATGTATTTAATTGGTGTGTGTGTGTATGTGTGTGTGTGCATGTGTGAGCTTCTTGACGTCTCTAGGGGTGGTAACACACACCACAGTGGTGCAGTGGGGGGTGAGAGGCTCACTGGTGATTCTGTGGGGCTCATTCCACAACCGGTCACAGGGTTAAGTGCCGGAGTCATGCACACACACATACACACACACACACTTAGAGGGTGCACACGCATACAAACTGAACACTGGATCCATTGAGTAGAATGTACAGAGGAGACGCCGCTTGAGGGGGGTCCCTGACACACAAACACACACGCACACGCGCACACACACACACACACACTCACTTGTATACATGGTAAGGAGGAGCCCAAAGTAACGTCTGACCACACAGGCTGCAGAAGCTTTTTGACCAGCATCCATTAATTTTAATGTAATCCTGAGCTGGCTCAGCTATTGAGCTATTGTGCTATTGTCCACAGTGTCCTGAGGAAGGTAGAACACTGAGAGCCACACTTGTTTGGCTTTCACTGTTGAGTTTTTTCAGTCACATGGCTTAGGTGGCTCAATGTTATTCTGCTCTTTCCGCTTTTCTCAGGAGTTAGTATCTTTATGCCGATGTTTCTGTGGTTAGATGGGGTGATTTTGGTTATAAGGAAGAACAGCGCCCCCAGAATCTAAATTTCCCGCCCCAAACCAAGTTCTGTAAATGAAGTAGGAAGAGTGACAACCACTATGAGGGGTGTGTCTTCTCCAGTTCAAAACCAAAACAACATTTTTGTATTGAAACACCAGGGGTATTCTGGACGAAAATTGAGGAGTTTGCCTTTAATGAAGAATTGGTCACCTGTTATTTGACAAAGCTAGAGGTTGTCAGTCTGTCTCACAGAAACTGATTTGAGTAGAATGGTATTTCCCATTCAAATGAACGTATCAGGATGGTAGATGGCCACAGTACATCATATTAGCACAGCTCTCCAGCAGGTGTGACACAATTTAGAGCCATACTGACTTGTCACCATAACAAAGACCGATAATCACTATTTTATATTCATTATTTTATTTTATTATTTATACCAGCCAAACAAGCACTGCAAACAGCATAATGATCATTCTACTCAATTCAAGTTCTGTAGTCTGGTTGATCTGTACCGGTCGCCATGAAGTCTGTTTCATTCGCCTGTTGATCTGCCCATCACTGCCCTACCACTATTAAAGTACAGCAGTGATCCACAGAGACCAGACTGGTTCTCCACCAGGTTCACTGCTGGTTGGGTTTACAATGGTTTGCTAAGGGACATACCCAACAAAGATGACTTCTCTCTGATGACTTCAACAGGTGTGTGTGTCTCCATACCAAAAACCCTACAGCTACAGAGGTCAGAGTAGAACCCTGCTGACTGTACTAGTGCTCAAAAAAAAAAAAAAATGTTTGGTCATTGCTGTAGTAGACTTTGTCCAAATGGAAAATTCTGTCCTATTACTGGCTGACTTATCAATAAGTCAGCCAATTCCCTGTATGCAGGACTAATTTATATTTCCTGGGTGGTCAGAAAAACTGATTTCCATGCTCTGATTTAAGGTGAGGCATTCTCAGCATCTGAGTGATGCACCACTAAGGCCTTGGGTTGTCCTGCACAGAGATGCATGGGATCTGCACTGCTACTGTACTTGCATGGCTGGACAGGGTGAGACCTCTGGTGCACAAAGATGGTGAATCGATCGTAGACATCATTGTACATTAATGTCAGTAAAGCGGTGACAGGTGAAGGAAACAGGCAGCTGGTACAGTTCAGACACACAGACAACCATCTCATTTAGTATCTTTAACAGATAAACAGGTCTGTGAAATGATCAGAGCAGTTTTAAAATAATAAAAACAATTAGATTGCCAAAGTGTGACTGCCAACTCAAAGCTGTCAAAGTTTGACCGGCAGACAGGCAGCCACAACAGGAATCACTTGTTTTGAAATATTAGCTGAAAAACCTCTTTAAGCGTGCACATAAGAATAGCAACTCTGAAACACGACTGCTGAAATTATATCGAGTATCTTTTAAAATCACCATGTTTATGTTAAAAAGTCCAGAAATACCTGCAAGCTCTCCCTGTTTCCCCTACAACCTCGTTCTTGTCAGCGTGGAAACAGCATCTAGACCATCATGTGATACTTTAACTCGCTCCTGAAAGCCAGACTAATGAAATTATTTAGGTGGGTTAGCAGCTCTTTAAGACAGGGTGAGGCAGGTTTCGTTACATGTTGTACAGACTGACACCAAGCTGTTCAGTAAAACTAAGCCACGGCACACTGGACTGGCTTCTCCGGCCAGGAGATACCTGACATCAAAACAACATGAATAAAATCATATTCACCGGCTGTAATCAGGACACGATATTATCTGGATGATGTCCAGTTATTAGTAAAAAGCTGATTTTAGCCACATGCATCAGCAAACTGATGTATCTTTCAAATTCTAGTAGATATTCACTATTTACAGAGATAGATAGATACATAGATAGATAGGTGGCTGCTGAGTGCATGGAAATATTGCATTGTGCACTTTATTAAGCCGTGACAATGATACGTCTATGCTTGGCTCTGTGCTTGATTGCACATAGACGGTGGATGTGGTACAGTGCAATGTGTAGGTAGGTGTATGGCTCCATAGTAGCTCCAGTGCAGCGCTGTGGAAGCTAGTGTGGTAGCTTGGCTGGGCTGCGGAGCATCTGTCTTTGTGTCTTTGTGTCTGGGGTAAACCCCTGCTGCTGCCGAGCTTTTGTCTCTTCCTGATCGGCTCTAATGCTGCAGCACTAATTGTTTAACACAGAAACACGTCTTTTCTCCCTTTAATGTTTTTGTTTTTATTGTCGCCGATGCATTTATTACAAAACCTTTGTGGATTTTGAACACACGCCTCCCTCCCTCGCCCTTCCCTCCCTCCTTCATCCTCCTCCTCCTCCACTCCTCCCTTCTTCATCTTCCTCCCTTCCCTCTCTCGCTGTCTCCCTCTCTCTCTCTCTCTCTCTCTATCTCCCTCTTTCCAAAATGCCCGCCCCGGAAAAAAAAGGAAGGCAAAAAAAAAAAAAAAGGAAAGAAAATGTGAACATCAGCAGAAAAAGAGATGTCTGGCAAGTTGCATCATTTTCAGAAACAAACAGTGTGAAACCGTGTTAGCCAGCCTATTAGCATATATACATAAAGACCGTGCGTGCGTGCCCGTCTCCAGAATAAAAGGAAAACACAAAAAGAGGCGAACGTTACTCTCCGCTACCCGTGACGGAGGTTTCTCAAAGAGATAGCGCTCTGGGTAAACATGTGATCGCCACAGATCCAATCAGTTCAAACAAAGGGGATAAGCAATGGAGCTGGGTGAATTTTACCATGTGTGTGTTTGTTGGGAGCGTGTACTCCCTTGTGTGTCTCTGTGTGTATGTGTGTGTGTTGTCATAATGTAGGTGTGCATGTGTGATATAATGTGCAGTGTTCGTTGCAAAAGTATAGAACAGGAGAAAGGGAGAGCCAGGCACCGCTGTTATCATTTGCATCATAATGGTAAACTGATATGAATAGTGCTGCGTTGATGCTAAGCCCTTCTCCAGCCTTTAACGTGCATGGAAATTGCTTACCTTCAAGAAATGGGTCCCCGTTTGTGTTTCTTCGCATGTGTATTGTTTCATCATACTTTTCTCCCAAATTAAAACCAAAAAAAAAAAAAAAAAAAGTCACACTGAGGTATATCGTAGGAGTGATATAGATACCGGAGGTGTAGATACGGCTGGCTCCGGAAATAGGTAGCACATGAATAAAGAGCCGGGAATTTGGACGAATCAACTTTTTGTTCCCTCAAAGTTTGACAGGCTTGCTTACGGAAAAGCGGGGAAGAGAGAGAGAGAGAGAGGTGAAGAGAAGAGGGAGACAGACAGATAGATATACTGACTTTACATCCACAAGGCATGGAAATATTAGAGGGCACATCCAAAGACACAGCCAACAGTCTTCCGCAATTGAATCACTGCTGAAACCTCCACCCCCCCCCACCCCTTCCCCTTCCCATTCAATCCCCCATCCTCCTTCTCCACAGTACCCACCTCTGCCTCCTCCCTCCATCACCTCCCCAGGAGGCTATGGAGGCCCTGTACATCCCCGATAAGACCTTCTCTGAGGGGGGAGAGGAGGTGGAGGGGTTGGTAGGGGGGGGGGACTATGGTGGTGGAGGAAGAAGAGGAGGAGGAGGTGGATGTTGGGGGGGTGGAGGGGAAGGGGGGGCTTCAGGGTCACCACAATGGCACGCTCCCGATAGCGCTATCAGCTTATGCTAATCACCCGCTAAGTGTTTCAGGACGAGAGGGAGCAGCGGGGCGCTATCCTAAAACACGCGCCTCCTACTTAACCTGCGCCATATCGCGATGAGCCCCGGCTCATTCAAACAGCCGCCGCTCTTTATTTAAGAGTGACGACAGTGACGAGGCACCGGGAGAGAGACAGAGAGAGAGAGAGAGAGAGAGAGAGAGAGAGAGGTCCCAAATTGATTAATCGTGTCACAAATTGATGTTAAGCACCGTCGCAGATATGGCCCTCCCTTTTTTTTTTTTTTTTTTTTGACCAACTTGGGTTTTTGAGGGTATTGTTCTGCCAATAATGGCGAGGATGGGAGGGGTGTCAGAGCCGCTTTGAATGTCGGGCTGGATAGCGTGAATACGGAACAAGCGTGTAATGTAATGTAAGGAGCCATTGTTACCTGGGCTTACTGTACATGACAGGTGGAAGATAAAGAAGTCTGCAGGCCAAGCTCCCCCCAACCTATATTTCAAGATGAAAAACTTGGCTGATAAACGCACCTCAGGAACAGAAGATTTAGATAAAAGTCCAAGTGAAAGTAGGATGGGAGACTTCAGTGTCTAAGTGAAGCATTTACCTGCCGCCCAAAGAGAAGGATGAGACCTTTTGCTCGCCGGCTTACGGCATTCATCTCGCATCTCTCCATCAAACCGACTCTCCACAAGTTTCCTTCCTCTCCTATCTCGGCCTCTGATTTATGTTACAGCCTCCTAACCCTTTTTCCCTTCACTAAAACTTCATCACTCCAAAACTTCATCACTCCATCTCTCGACTTCCGAGCTCCCCGCCAAACTCTGAAAATGAAGTTTGCCGAGGCGTTGTATCTCCTCCCCCCTCTCTCTCTCTCTCTCCCTTGTCCATCTATGTTTTCTCCTCCTTCCCTCAGTCCGTCCCTGTCTCCTCTCCTGTTTAGATAGAGGAGCTTTGGGGAACCCGGGGGACAGGAGGTGAGGTCTACAGATAGAGGACCCCATTGTGGTCCAACGGGAAATGCATTGTGGCTGGATTTGTCCAGTTTTATGTAAAAGCAATACTCTTTTCACCTGAACTAATACAAGCTGTGGCGTAAGCCCCTTACTGCCATGTGCTGCATTTTTCCCCTAATCTCTCTGGATTCAGCAGCGTCCCCACATACCTCAGGGCACTCACTGATAAAGCCTTAACTCTATACTACTCTCCCCCCCCCTCCTCTCTCTCTCTCCCTCTCTTCTGTCTCTCTCTCCTCACTCCCCTACTCTCGTTTGCAGTCTCTCGCTCTCTGGCTTTTTCTTTTTCGCCTGCCCCCTTCTCTTTTCTCTTTCCCAGGACACCGATGAAGCAGCCTAGCAAAAAATTAAAGTGATCAAGAGATTTAGAGGCACGAGAAGAAAATCACTTTGTGAATTCCATCTGAGAGAGGAGATGAGAAAGGTTGAGGGGAGAGAAGAAAAGTGAGGAGAGACGAGGGTAGAGAGAAAGCCCGGATTTCTGAACTTAGCAGAGTAAATCAACTTCAGCATCGTCTGCCATTGAGGGGCCACATCGAAACCACATTCTGCTCCGGGTGACTGTATTATGTTCATACTCGCACGCCGTTATCCCATATCTGATTCCCACAGTATTCATTTACATGTTCCCCTTAGTCCTTCCTTACCCACCTATAAATAAAAAGCAGAAACTTTATTTGCGTAGCACCTTCCATACAAATTGCAGCTCAAAGCGTTTTGCATAAAAAAGAAAATTAAGAAAAGCAGACATACACAGCACACAAGAAACTATTAGATAGGAACACTACCCTCTCATTCATTACCTTAGAAAGTAATCCGTAGTTGTGTGGAACAGTTGTGAAGCTAACTATAGAGTTAAGGCGCAATGATTCATACATTTTAAACTGCATTCAGCTAAGAAATAGCAGATTGCAATTGCAGAATTTTAGCTGATTACAGTACAAGCGGACATCCACGGGTTTTCGATTACCGAAGTGCAACGTTCGCCTGTAGCCTTCAGGTAAAAAAACAAAACATTCTCCTTTCCTATGCGCAATTTGGGACGAAGTGTATGAAATTTCCTGCGGTAACAATGGTGCGATTGTGTGCTCTCATTGTGATTTACAGTCCCGTAAGATTGATTGCAACTTTAAGTGTTTCAATAAGAATGCTGAGTCGGAGTGAGGGATCAAGTTATGCCAGTGCCACCGATACTAAAAACACTAGTATTGAATTGCTTATTAAGGTCTGATTCTTGTGACTTCCCAACAGTTACCAGTCTCCGATTAGAGTCCACTTGGTTGCACTGTTTCTGGTTTAAAATGACAGCAGTAGTTGACACCAGTGCATAAACAGCCAGTATTTCCACCACTTGTTCATTTCAGTATGAGAGCGTTTCCCCTGTTTATTTGTGCTTTCATCGCCTAAGTCCTGCTCTGCTATTCCCGTTGTGTGACCACTGCTCTCTGAGATGAGCTATTTGAGGAAAAACTCAGGAGATTGTAAACACAGAACGGGCAGACGGCGCTTTTATTAACAGCATAATCTTGCTCCTAAGCCGCTGTAATATCTTTCAGACTTTGCCGCTTCCTTCTGAGATCGCTTAAGATTTTGCGGTTGTGCTGAGGTGTTTCCATCAGACGTGTTTAGCTATGCTCAGGTACGAAGGCGCCTTCTCCCGTCAGCCATGATTTGTCAAAGCAATTTGAGTTTCGTCGGAAGCTAGGTCTTCCTTCTAAGCAACCAAAAGCACATTGCACTGACAGAATATTTAAATGAAGATCCTGTCAAGAGAGATTAACTGTTCACGAACCCACACAGGGATATCCTTGCCAAAAACTACAAATATTATACCAGTGAATAGTGCTTTAATATTACTTTATGTCTTTAGAGGTCTTCCTCCCCTTCCTGCACTTAAGCATGACTTTTAAAAATGGCACTTTCTCCTATTTATCTCCCTCTCCCCCTAATCTACCTCAGGCTTGTAGGCTGTCTTGCCGTTGCATGTTACCTGTGTCCTTCATGTGGAGCGGCTCTGTCAGGGAGGGCAGGGGTCAGCAGGGTTGCTATTGTGGGGATGCACAGCCAATGCATGAGTGAATTTCTGCCTCCCAAAGTTAAGCAAAGAACGTGATATCTTCTTTCTTGTTCACCTTGTCCTTGCTGTAGTGCCTTCTCTTCTTCGGCGCTCCCCGCTCTATTTTATCTCGTCCTTGTGCCTGTCCTCTCGCCTCATCCTCCTTCTTCTAGTCGAAACTCAAGTGTCCTTTGAAGCTGTGTTTTCCCTCTGTTTCTTTCTTTGCAGTTTCAGGTTGAACTGGAGATGGATGCACAACACACAGGCATGCACATACAAATATGAACATGCACCTACTCTCCTATACACATGTACAAAGGGCCCACGGAGAATGTCTGCATGTTTTTAAAGGTGCTGTATATAGTATTTTTGCAAATCCATGTATCACTAATCCTTGTTATAATTACCAATAAAGACACAAGACCATGACTGAGACATTTGGTCACCTTTATTTTACATCAGTAGCAAAATTACTGCTACTGCTTCACAAAATTAAGAAAACATTTCCCATAAACCCTGTTGCTTCCTGTCCCTCCTCCCCCTCCCTGTGGTATTTGGCTTCACTGAGGAGGATAAAAATGTTGGAAGTGATTTTTCTATTGGCCTTGCCTCGCTTCCATCATCTGCCATAGCAGGAGACAAAAGATTTTATGACATTTATGCTGGAAGAGCCGCTCTCTCTTCTTGTTTTGTGCCACAAAGCAAAATGTGTTAGTGCTGAAAAGCATTATTAGTGCCGAAAAGCACTAATACATAGCCCAAAAATTCCTCTGGTGATGGTCACAGTTATTTGCAGTAATTATACTGATATCTAAAATGATAGTGGCATACTTTTTTTTTTTACATTTAAAAGGTACATGTAACATCTTTAAAGATGCACTTTGCAAAATGAAAAGGTTGACTGAAAACGGTTTAGACTGAACTGACACAAAATGTGGAATCATTTCATCATCATGTCTGTGTGGTTCTCACTGACAAATGACATGTGTATTCCATGTTGAGTCTAAAGAGTTCTCACTTACACCGATCTTTTGAATAGCGCACCTCAAGAAGAGGAGTTGAGATGAGCAGCCAAAGGTGATGTTTGTGGGTGGGCGGCTGTGGCGGTGGGTGGGCGGTTTGGGTGGGGCGTGCATGTGCATCCAGGTACAGTATCACTGCTCTCCATCAGAAAATTTCCATCGGCAGATAAAACAAAGGCGAACGCCACCTCGGACAAGATAGGCGTTAAGACGTCACAGCGCAGGAGGCTAATCTCAAACGCTGAAGCCTCCCCCTCTACTTTCCCCCTCCGTTACCCCCCACCACCAAATATCCCCCTTTCCTACCATCGCCCTGCTCTCCCCCACCCAAGCCCTAAAAACACATATACATCGCCCAACTCCTCTCCCACCCTGCCATTGTACACGTCGGCCGGCCTGGCAATGTGCTGCTGTGTGATACTGAGAGAGGGCAATTCAGCTCCTCATAAAGACCAGGCTATAATCTCCTCCCAACGACAGGTCCACCTACCCCACACACACTCGCACACCTCTACACACAGCTCCACCGTGTCCTCTCCTCGTGCTACACCTACACACACGCACACACACACACACACACACAAACACACGGTGACGACTTAAAGCCGCACCCGGAATGACACGCACCATTATAAATAGTCTAATCTATATGGTAATAGTGTTGTATTCTACAAGCAGAGAATAGGGATAAGATAACATTGTGACTTCGGGGTTTGTACTGCCTTCTATGGTAATTGTTATCAAAGGTTATTTGGGATGACATCGGCGGCTCCTTGTGATTGGCTGGGCCCTGTTATTTATGATATGAATTATGATAACCATGATGTCTCTCTGCTCCTCTCCCTCTCTGCTGCCTCGCCGGCCGCCAGATACAATAAATTGCTATCGTTAATCACGCCGCTTTGTTCCGCCATGATTACCCCTCCGCCGCAATAAGAGTTTTATTTAAGGAAGAATATGGATTTGTCATCCTTCTCACGGCAAAATGAAACTGACAATATTTTATGTCCTGACATTTAATTTGTAAAAGCGGACGCAGGCAACATTTGCATTTTATGACACACTCTCTCTGCCTCGTTCCCTTTCTCCCTCTCCATCCCTGATCTATCTCTCTTTCCTCCTCCACTCTCCTCCTCGATGTCTTCCTCTCTTTTTATACATAGAGTGGAGGTGACATTTGTGGATCAGGTTGGGCTAGAACATGCGGAGAGGAAAGGCGAGGCGATGAATGCTTTTGAATGTCGGCCAGAGTTTGCGTGTTTTATTTGCATGGTGTTATTTTGCTCCAGCCAACAGAATGAACTAAAAATAGTTTTGTTGGAAAACCGTCGTCGTGCGTTGTTGATTTACATAACACTGTGCCGCAAATGTTTTCATTATCTCCGCAATATCAATACAATTTTGAAGATAACAGGCATGATACTCTGAGCTGTTTATTAATTTGTGTGAACAGCGGTCAGTCAGTTGCCTGATGTGGGAGATCTGAGACAAGCTGAGGCAGAAGGGGGTCAAAGGGCATTCTAGTTAACCCCTTGAACTCCAATTTCCCCCTTAAACCTCCCCTTAAGCAGCTTCAGAGTTAGAGAAAATGTGTTTTTTCATATTGTAGGACATTGTCACAAACTTATTCTGTATCTGCTGGTTGCAGTGGTTCATTGAAGCAACATTACCTTATATTGAGTTAAATATTCAAAGCGAAGATGCCATTGATTTATGGCTGCAGCATCACATTAAAGAGAAAACATCCAGATGTCGTGTGCATCATTTTATACACATTTCCGTGGAATTCAGCAGGACGTATTTGGAAGCTTTGGAAACTTTAGGATCTCCACTTGAATTTAAAATAAAGTTCTGTGGGTTTGAACAAAGCTTGGCCGTGCGGCGTGCATTCGTAATGATGAATCCACCAACGAGTCGAGAGGTTAAAAGCACGAGCCCTGAACTGGGATTTTTCCAGTGGCAAAAACGTAACGTCTAAATAAACTGATCCGCTGCTGTTTTTGTTTTGTGCCGCCGTTGGAATCCACATTTAAACCAACGTACAATGTATTCCATGCACTCACACACACACACGCACACGCATGCATTCACTCACCCAGTCACTGTGCACGCACACACCCACGTACGCACACACAACGTGAGGGCTCTCTGGGAGATAACCGTTGTGAAGTCGAGCTATTTCCTTTTCCTGTTTGTGTGGTGCCAGGCGAGCCACCCTGCTGCCACCGAGGAATGTTGATAATGCTGGCCTTGGGCCTTAGCGCACGCACACATACACACACATATACACACAAACACACAAACACGCATGCAGGCACTAAAAGACTACACCCATGTTATTTTACCACCGGCAAAAACTTAATACATGTAAACATGACGGGGAATAAACTCCTTGAAAAACAAAAAGCCTCCGGAGAAGACTAGACTTTGGATGACTTTGACCCTGTTGCCTTAGTTGACTTGAACGCACACACATGCACGCACGCAGACACACATCCAGTGGCGTCTCTCTCGCTCTCTCGCTCTCTCCCTCTCTCTCATTCTCTCAGCTCCACCTTCCTCTCACTTTCCTGACCTTCCAGTCCAGGGGGGATGGAAAGAGAGAGGGAGCCCACTGGAACCTTGGGCTGAGTTATGCAGGAGTGAGCTTTGAATAATTGTCCCGCAATATGAGTGTCTCTGATTAATTGCCTGAGATAAGGTCTGCTTTCCTCCCCCCCCCCCCTTCCCATCTGAGCACCCCCGCACCCCCACCCCTCCAGCTCCCAGGCCTGCCTGCCTGAGCTGCCATAATCAGCCTTGGCTACTGAGAGAGAGAGAGAGAGGGAAAGAGGGAGAGAAACTATTTAACTGACCCTGTCATCTCGGAGCATGATGATGGCTGTCCTAATTACTCAACAATAACAAAGGCCCTCATTTAGCTCTGACGGCTGGCTGCAATCAGCAGTTCTATGAATAACTTAACAAATAGGAATGAGAGAAAAAAAAAAAACGTATTTACAGGCACATTAATTCAAGGCCAAAAGACAATACGTGTCACCTCCAGCTAACTCTGGATTCAGGTGACAATCAGAAGGTGTATGTGTGAGTGTGCGCGAGCCTGTGTGTGTGTGGCACACACACAGGCCCTGCAGGTGTGCATACATGTGTGTACACGCTTAGCATTTGTGTGTTTGGGCTGACTGATACAGATTTATGAAGGCCGATTCCGATTGTATCATTTTTGTATCAAAGCATTTTGTGTTGCTTTTCAGTATCAGTTTCCAAAAAGTGACAAGTAGCCTATTCCCTATGACATGTTTTGTTTGTGAGGTGGAAAAAAAGCCTCCTGAGCAGTCCATGTTCAGACCATTGGGCGGTAAAACTCCATTAAAATCCAGGATAGTCATAATGATAATAATAATCATATGTTTTCATGCATAACTGTGTGAAATCCAAATGTTGCACGAGAATCTCGCCATAGACAATCAGTGAATGCTACAGTAAATTTGGGGTGAGACAGACGGCATCATATCAGAGGTAGACAACACTGACTGAATCAGATGTCATTTTTAATAAAAGGCAAAATTTGGCCTCATATATGGGTCTAAGCGTAGTGTGTATGCCCATTTGTGTGTTTCCGTGTTTTAGAAGGCAAAGAACCCAAAGTATCACCCTCTGTAACCCCTGGAAAGCGATAGATAGCAACTGGACTTTGTTGAACGGGCTATTTACATATCAAACACCCCGCTTATACACCCTCCCGCCTGTTGTCTCGCCCTGCATGGAAGACGCAGACAGAAAAGAAGGGCATTTCCTGAGGAAAAATAAATAAACTAAACAAGGAAGTGAAAAGAGTTATAATGGAGGTGGGCAAACTGTGTGGAGCTCCGTTTACTGATAAACACACCGGGCCTTTATAGTGTTACAATAAAACAGCAGACCTGGGCACACATACACACACACACACACACACACATACACACGGAGTAGGGAAAACAAACTTGTATAAAGTTGGACTAGGATTTCAGAGGGTTTTGGGGAGAGAAGCGAGGGGAGGAAGATAGAAGGAACGGAGGAGAAAGAGTGGAAGAGTGAGAGAGGGGGGGGGGACAGAGAGGGAAAGATAGATGGGGAGGGGAAAGCGAAAGCCGAGCATACACTTGACACTCGGCTAATGGTAAATCCTCAGCTTTATACTGTAATTTACTGCCGAGCCTGCGGGCCAAACTGCCTTTGAAGTGCTCCGAAATGTCAAATCAATTATTACTTAAATGAAAAAAGAATTCAATTTACGCGTTTCATGATAATCGGTAACATTTCATGATAGAAAAAAAAGCAAAGCAATTTGAGACAATTTGAGCCCCGGCTCCCTTTTTTGTGCAATCCTTTTTATTCATTCTACTCAGATATGCTGATTGGAATATAAAGTTGTTGATGATTGCGTCTTTTCTTCTTCTTCTCCTTTCTTGTGTCGCCGCCGTCATCATGATCGCAGAGTAAGGAAAATCAATTTGGCAGTATAATACTCTTCATCAATTGGAACTGGGCGATAATGATGTTCAACACCTGTGTGTGCGAGTGTGTGTGTGTGTGTGTGTGTGTGTGTGTGTGTGCTCATGTGTGCTTAGTGAGCGGTGTTAGGAAGAGTAGCGTGGAACAATACACCTTCTTCATGATTCATTACGTCCTAATGTCGCTGCGTGAATAAAGACGGCGCAGGCCCTCTGAATTACACACCCTTCACACTAATGGCTCTGAAAATAGGCCAAGCCAGCCTGCACACAGCCGTCCTGCTCCTCACACAGGTCTTTGTTCATGGACAGGTATAACAGGGAGCCATGAAGTGTGCGGCTTTTCTCAAAGACACTCCAGCGATGATAATATTTCCCTCTGTACATCTGTATTAGAGCGCCGTGTGTGTGCGAGTGGCGTCATTTCCCTCCGACTGTAAACGACGCCGCTGATCTTTCCGCCCCGATCAGGTTTTACTTACAGATTGTAACAAATACGGCGGTCAAGTAGGTTTTACCCGTGGTCCCACATCAGCGCGCCAACTCTGATAGCTGCGGTGGAACCAGCTCTGTAGGTAAACTGCATCACAAACCACCATTTTAGCGAGTGAATCGTTGTGATGCCACCTTTCACAAAACATGATGCTGATATTGTTAACATGTTGTATTTTTCAATTTCAGTGCCCCAAATGAATGGGATACCTTGATCAAGATGATTGCAAACATCAGTCTCACACCATATTCCACATACGCCCGGTCTTTACCCAAAAAAGACCCACGGAGTGTATTCCAGCCCAACAGTGTGTCATATTAACTACATACTCACATTAAATCATGACAGTAGTATCAAGTGAAGTGATTTTTCTCACAACCTGTCACTCCTTTCATCAATCTCTAGCCTGTGTCCCAGAAGAGTACTACACACACATACTAAAAGGTATATACTCATTACTAATGTTCACACCATATGGCTTTGGCAGGTAGTCTGATAGAAATTCACCAGTGGTGGAGAGAGAACTAGAAAGTGCTGATATTTTACTTAAGTAGAATCAGAAGTACTGCCGTAAAAAAATCTACTGAAGTAAAGGTAAAAAGTAGCTCGTTTAAAATGTACACAGTCTAAACGTTAGAGTTACTTTAGGAACAATAACTTTGTTAGGCATTAGGTCTTTTCCACGCAGTGCTAAAAACAATAAAAGCACAAAGTTTTAACTTCATTCTAAAGGTGGATCACTCTTCTCATCTCTGCTGGCTGGCTGTCAGTCTGATTTAAAATGTAGCAAATGTAGCAAATACAATACTTAAGCAAAAATATACTTAAGTAGAAATAAAATTACTGACTTAAAATTATACTCTAAAAAGTACAAGTACTCCAAAAGATACTCAATTACATCAACACAAATAATGCCATCATCAGTGAAATTCATCAGATTGCACCAGTTTTTCCTAAGCAGGATGATGCATATTAGATGTCTTCTGCTGCATGCCAACTTCAAATTTGAAAAACAGCTAGTAAACAAATACAATATAGGCAGATTGCCCCCTACCCCCACAACCCCCACAAAACTGGCTACAGTGAGTTTGTGGTTTGCTTTTGGGACAGGGCTCCTGAAAGCTTTAGCTCCATTTGCATTGGAAGAATAGCACTCTCTTCTTGTTTTGTGCCATAAAGCAATACGGCAGATCATCCATCAAATTTGAATAGGTGGAACACAATGTAAAAAAAAAAAAAAAAAAAAAAAAAAAGTTTATTGTGGAGGTCACACATTTTGTCAATACTTGATTTCTCTAATGTCTCAAAATTAAGGTGGTAGAAATGTATCGTTGTAAAATGCTGCATGTACTGCATGTAAATTTGACCAAAACATCTCATGCCACAAACAACAACAAAAATAATCCGCCAAATTTTACCCTCGGCATGGCAGGAGATCCTTTGATTTAGACGGTCATGTGACATTTAAGCTCTCCATAGAAACCCATACTAATGTAATTATTCTAGGTGGGCGAGCAGCTCCTTAACGAAGGCGTAGCAGGTTCCAGTGCAGGTTTTACGTCACGCTGCCGGTAATCACAGAGCAACCTCCATCACATTGAAACATCACTGACATCAACTCACTGATATCTGATCCTTAATAACAGGGCAGTATCGGCCCGATATGTCAGTGTAGCCTGAGTAAGGAGCTGACCACCCCGGCCAGCCTCACAGTCTCACTGACTGGCCGTCTGAGTCAGCTGTAGACTGGATCTGTGAGGAGGGGAAAGGGGAGAACAAGAAGTCAGTAAAGGGAGAGGAAGGAGAGGAAAAAGGGCAGACAGACACCGCCAAGCACCCACATCTCGCTCTCCTCCCTCCCTTTGTGTATCGTGTGGAATAACATACCTTTTATTCCCCCCCTCGATCCCTCCTCCCCCTCGCTCTCTGTAAAGCGATCAGGGCCCCTGATAGTGATGGCGATTACAAAACCACAGGAGCAGCCTCCCCCCAAAACAAAGTGTTTTTCAGCTCCTGTTTTTTCAGGGCCTGGCGCCACCCGGAGTACCGTAAACAATAAACATAGGCCAACACAGGGCCCTCCTGCGCTTTTTAGACCTGATTCACTTCACACACACACACACACACACACACGTCCACACATCATCGCAGGTACAGTGTGTCATTGTGAGTAATTGGCGGTGCATTCAGAGGCAGAGCGTGCAGGGCTGAGTGACAGGTATAAGGCCGCACACTTCCTGTGAACTTCCCATCAACCAGCGGTGCTTTAAAACACACATGCACGCGCGCGCACACACACACACGCCGTCTGTACAAAGTTTGGCTTTTCCATCTCTTATCTACTTCACCTGTCCCTTGTCTACACAGCCTGAGGTCTTGTACAGAGAGTTACCCAAAATAAACACTTTGACCGGCCGTGTGTGTGTGTGTGTGTTTGGACCCATAGGTGTGTGTACGGCCTTCAACTTGAAGCGAGTGTTAAAAAAAAAAAAAAAGTGCCGTTTCCATCAACAGTGCCTCCCTATCTATACATCCGCTGTGGCCGGCCAGCAGCCCCGGCTTGCGTCGAAGCGGTTCTGTTAAACGGTGGACTCATAGCAAATTGACTATTACTTCAAAGTGGCCTGTGATTATGTCCCTGAGTGATTAGGGGGGCTGTTAAGAGGGAGCCACTTGAGCATTGCCAGTGAACCCGTGAAGGAATGCCGGCTCGGTGCCGACTGGCGAGGTAAAACGCCGGCGGAGACGCACAAATCCCACAGAGGCGACGGCCATGCAGCGCTGCACAGAAGACGCCAGAAAAAAAAAAGGAGGAGAAAGAAAGACTTGATCACACATCGTATATAAACACTCGTACCTGCATAGGAGTGGGTTACCAGAGAGGTCGCGCAAATCCGAAAGCCAAAAGACGGGATAAAGAGAAAGAGTTAAATATAAAAAAAAAAAAAAAAAAACACAGAGAAATTAAACCCCTACCTAGAATTAACTACATACGGAGGGAAACGCTATGATGCGTAGACTCACACGTACACACTTAGCGCCGGGTGCACTGGGGGCGGCAAAATCATTAGCTAAGCACATCAGGGGAAAAGACCTCCAAACACTTCCATTACATTCCAATTGTTACCAGATTTTCCAACTTTTCAGGACCAAACTGCGCTCGCTTGCCCTTTTCCCCCTTCATCTCCACATCAAAAGGACAATGGAGACAAGCAGAAAGCAAAGCGGGAGGGATGAAAGACAGCGCGGGGGAGAAAGAGAGAGAAACCCTGGCAGTGGTGAGACCCGGGGAGTGAGGCCCTGTTCGCCCGTTTTAATGGAAATAATAAGCTTCTATCTCAGGCAATTAAGTCTGCATTCGATACTTATCTCAGCGCAGAGGTCCACTGTGCCATCTAAAGAAAATGTTTGCGTTTGAAAAACTCCATCAAATAAACAAGATAAGGGGAGAACACGTATGCGTGCCGCCTATCTCATCCGACCTCGGCTTTGTTCTTGGAGGGATAAGTGACTCAGAAGCAGGTTTTCTGGACCGGCTGAAGTCCCCAGTTCCCCCGTTACAGATGCCACATGCTGCTGGTTAACATAGATGGAAACCGATAGAAAACACCACTGAAGATAGACATTGCGGTTATTGTGCGTTGGTATTCAGCGGCTTTAAATTCGACCGTTTTCCTGCCAAAAATGTTACAAGCATGCCAGTGTTTCCCCCTGATTTTTATTATTGTCGGGGTGAAAAAGCCTCTGAAACAGCATTTAAACCATCATGAAATGCAATGCACTAAATCCAAGGGCTTCTAGTGTGGAATAATTTGCAAAGGCATAATTGAACGGTTAAACAAACAATTAAAATGTGCAAAGGGAAAAGTCATTGTAGGTTAAATGCAGGTTTTTATGTAGCTATTGTCAGCAGGGAACCTCCACCAGGTTGTAACCATTACAACTTATTAACTACAAATATTGCCCTATGATATGATTGCTGTCGGTGATCACTGTTGGATACAATAGAGCAAGTTTGACCAGTTAGGTAATGGTTTGCTTTACCAAACAAACAAAAAAAAGACGTGTTTTCATTCCTGTCAGTTTTTTGCCGTGTACAATAGACTACAGTATCTACATGTCATCGGCTCTATCAGCAGGGCACATCGACAACTTTCTCCTCACCCAGACCGCATACGGTATCTGGTGTCACATGTAACAAGGCCACTACATCCTGAAATACAGCATTTCTTGCATTCTCACATATAGGAGCATACACTTGCCCGTACGCACGTACAGTTGCACAAGAATGCACACACGCATGCACAGGAATGCTGGTGCAAAGTCGCGTGGTTTGCGCTCGGGTTAGGTCATCATTTCAGAGCTCAAATTAAATGCGTCTTAAAAATGCAGAAATGTTACAGAACAGATAAGGAGCACCGTGCAGGGATGCAGAGTGACATACACCTACCCAGTCTGAGCTCAGTCGGGTACACTTCAGGATGGGAAAAAACTCCAAAAAACTCTCTGAAAAGGTGAAGTCCAGTGTGATTGAGAGTATGGAGAACAGAATCCGAGGCACTCTGATGTCAAATGAATAATAAAAAAGCCTTTATTAGGATGGCTATACCAATTAGTTAATTAGTTAGTTGTTCAGGGTGAAATGATACTTTTGAAATTAGTAAAAAAAAAAAAAAAAATGAAAATGATCAGTCAGCAGTCTTGTGAAAACATGATGACGATGACATTTAAAGCAACAAAATTCAGTTCCGCTGGTTTGCTCCTGTTTTTGATACTGCGTGTTAATTAAAAGTCAGATATCAGGGTGCGCCCTGGTAGCTCACCTGGTACAACACGTACCACGTATCAAGGCCAAGTCCTTATCGCCGCGGCCCGGGTTCGATTCCGAGCTGAGTCCTCAGCTGCATGTCGTACTCTCTCTTGTGTTTTTCCTGTCTCTCTCCACTAACATTATCAAAGAATGCAGAAATGCAAAAAAAAAAAAAAATCTAAAAAAAAAAACTGATATCAGCGAGCAATTGTCATCCACCTCTGATATGATGTACATGATTCAATCTATTTGATCAATTGATCCATACCACACCGGTTGTCGATGAAAAGCCCTTAACTTGAATTGACCTTAATGTAACATTCTGGTCAGATTTCACACACACGTGTGTGTGTGTGAGTGTGTGTGTGTGATGATTATCAGTATTATTGTTATTATTATCCTGAGTTTCAAGAGAGGTGTATTCTCTCATAGCTCTAATGCAGTTTCATTGAGTCCTCCAACCCGACAAGAATAACATTCTGGGGAAATCACCGAATACTTACAATTTCTTATTTTGCATGAAATGAATTTTTAAAATACTGAATATCAGCACAAAATAGCTTGTTGGCAGCATCAATCCAAAAATATTGAGTTTCAACTTTTCAAAACCGAATGTGTTGATCAGTCAACGTGTGATTACAGTAAGAGGCATATTCGTTTAAAACAACCCGGTCAACAACAGCAACAGCTCAGCTGAGAAACTCGGCAAGTTGCCTTGGTAACCACTGGTGGTGCACCATACATACACACAGTGTGATTCAGTGTGATATCTGATATGATTTCAGATGCCACAGGCTGCAGTGTGCTGGGAGGTGTAATGTGCCGTGGACTGGACTGGGCTTTGTATGTTTTCCTACTGGTCGGGACATGGAGGCCAAACCAACACATAGAGGCCCCTCTGACGCTGGGAGCCCGCACCGCCACGGGGTCACGACCCCTGCCTGAGTGTCTCAAAGGTCACGGGGTCGGGTCGATCGGAGGGGAATGTTATCCAAGGCATCAGAGTTTATTTGTTTAATTTTCCATCAAACCCCGGTGTCTGCCTCTGATCAAGATTACTGTGGATTACTAAACGGAGGGGAGAGAGCGAGGGACCGGGAGAAAACTGGGGAGAGAGAGCGAGCGAGAGAGCCTACTGCTTCAAATTAGGTTGGAAAAATAATCCCGCGTTACCTCAGTAAACATGGTACTTTAAACTTATTGTCAAAAGTAAAATAAGCTTTACAAACCACAAAAACACTCTCTGGCCGTGCAGCTGAAGTGGACTGCGATTCACATGAAGGTCACTCCAAGTGTCATGAATAGTTTTCTCCCCTAAACCGCTTTTCTATTTTCTCTTTCACTCGATCTACGAAACCACTTAAACACAGCGGGGACGAGACAAGGAAAAGAGTGTTAAATTCACCCTTGGAGAAGACAGCTCTGATCTTATATTATGCTCAAAATAAAAATCTCGCAGGCCTCAGATATATTATACACTCAAAATAAATCATATATCAGTCATATATCAAGGGTGGCATACAAAGAACAGTAGGAAACTGGTAAAAACACGACGTCAGGGGTTCGGTGGTTGTGACCTGATCCTCAAAAATCATTGAACAAGTCGCATACCAGTATTATTGTAGGGGAGTCGAAGTGAGAAAAGCTGCATTTATTGCATTTAAAAATCCACCTGTTTAAACTTTGATGTCTACAAGGCCTGTTTTGACAGACGAAAACACCAAAATATTAATTGCCTTGTCATTAATTTTTATGATCACACTGCACCAAATGCAATTAACACAAATGACATATTTCATCGTTATTAAAATTAGAAAACTGATTGAGCTGAGTGATTTTTTTTTTTTTTTTTACACAGAATCTATTCTGTAAAGATCCCGTTTTGTAATTTTGCACATGGTTTCCTGCCCACACAACCCGGCTTTGTTGGCATAGTGATTTATTAATATTTACTGATACTGAATTTTATGTCCTAGCTTCTCATACAAGAACCTGCCTGATGTGAGAGCTGAATAGGTTTTTGATGTATTTGGCTGTAAAACGTTGTTGCCATTTACAATACAATAAAAATTACCTTCATTTTCCTGTATACTGGGGTAAGAAAGTTCAATCTAGTAGTCAAACTCAAAAATATATGAGTCAATAAATCCATCAGTAAATCAGTGGTTTATTTTTTTAAATCATATGACATTTGTGGATTATTATATTAGACACTGTTAGCAATTAACACAAAAACCGCAAAGAATACCACACAAATTCTGGATGACTCTTTTGTTGTGGTTCATGTTGTTCCAAGGAACATGTTACAAGTATGTTAGGAATGTGTGTGTGTGCAGCTTACAAAAGCTTCAGCATAGACAAGTCATCACGTATTCATTGTTTGACCGGCGATGGCCGTGCAGAAATCTGTTAAAGTTTTCCCGAGGGTGTCTGGTGGCACTTCTACCGCCCCGGCGCACTCCTCGCCCTCGTCCCAGTGCAAAGAGAGAGCGCTAAGAAGAAATTGTTGACGGCCCGAACCCTCATGTGGGACGAGGACAAAAACTCAGAGTGACTTTTCACCCCCTTGATGCTGGAGGCAACGCAACAATACGCTTAATTTGCTGTGAGAGTACCTGTGTCCCGTGAGGTGCGTGTACCTGTGTGCGCATGTTTTGTGTGTGTGTGTGTGTGTCTGGGTCTGCCTCTGTGTGTGCGGACACACAGGGAGAGCCCAAACACTGCGGCGCCAGCAGTCTGCCCTTCCCTTGAGAACGTAACGGCTGAGTGCCATCGGAAAGAGAGAGAGAGAGAAAGAGAGGGAGGGCGATAGAGAGACCTAGAGACAGACAGGAGGGGTGGGGAGGGGAGGATTGCTTAATATCCTTGCCATGCGAGGCGGCCGCTAAAGGTTTCCAGTTGATGCTGCTTTGTCTTTGCCAACGCGGCGGTGAACTGCTAGAATAGTAGGGTTCAGTGTCATGGTGACTCAGCCTGACCAGCACCTCAAATTAGTTACTTATCGCTACATTAAAGCTTGAAAAAAAAAAAGGCACTTTATATTTGATTTCCTGTGACTTTCCTGTTAAAATCAAACGTGGCTCAGAATCTTTGATTTCCCATAAGAGAGGCACTGTCCAGCACTTCAAATAAATTCCCATTCCTCTATCTCCACACTTTCGTCCCCAACTTGCGAAAACGCTTTTGCACCATTTGATAATCCTGCTGTCCAACACGAACGCAGGAATACTGTCTAAATTCTCATTTTAATCTGTACAGGGGAGGGGAAATGGAAGTATGAAAGAATATGAAAATAGGGTGAACTCCAAAGCCCCCTGTGCTTACTCCATCAGAAATACACTTCTGCTGCGCTCGGCACAATCCTAATGCCAAAACATTTACCCACAGTCTCGCTGGCCTCCCCCCACCCCCCCCCTCCCGCTCCTTGCAGGTTCCAGTTCAATTCATTCATTTTTAAATCAATCCAACCCTCTTTTTTTATGTTTTAAAAACAAGGGAACCATAACTGGCCAAGTTCAGCCTCACCCTGAGAGGGAGGGGGACGAGGAGGGGGGGCCTGTCGAGGCATGCCAAAAATCACTGAAACTCAATCTGGTTACGGGCAGCTCTTTATTTTCATTGAGTGATAACTGACTCTTCAGCGCTGTTTTATAGACTAACTAGTTAGATAAATAGAAAATTGGAGAGTGGGAATATTTTTGGCCGATTGACTTGACTGATTGACTCGTGTGCACATATATGGATGGAGTCGGGCGCGATGGGCCGCCTCTCCTGGTTTCCCCCCGCAGCGCGGAGCGCCGAGTCCACCCCCATTCTCAGAGCTACGCCTGTCAATAGCATTATTTTCAATATTCCAGTTTGACGCAAGAATCCGAGTTGATTCAAACGCACCACCGTAACCAAAACAAAAGCAGCGCTGTTCAGACGGCTCTAATTCCCTTGACAGCGTTCCAGCCAGTCCCACTTAAGGTTATTATGGGCTATAAATACGCTGGTTACCGGGGCTAGAATGTCAACGCTGTTTGCCCTCGTTAAGACACATAATTACCTCATTTACATCTCGTTTCCTCCCCAAAAACGGAAGCCATTATGCACCCCCGCACTCGACTACACTACCCCTCCCGCCGCAAAAAAAAAAAAAAAAAAAAAAAAAAAACACCAACAATTAGAGTCATCATCCAATCAGCTTCCAAGTTGCATGTTTGGAAAGGGAACACTCCCAGGGGTCAGATCGGGATGGAGGGCCGGACCGCCGGACAGAGAAAAGGCTCATGGGAACTGGGATGCTCAGACAGGAAGCACAGGCATGGCCTTTTTTGCACTATTTTGCTGCGGAAAAGTCTAATTGCCGGACACTGAGCTCTGACAGCCTGTGGCTTGTACTTGGAGAACGCCGAAAGCACACATCACGTCTCATATTTTTGGATTTAGTCTTAGCCCCTTTAGTCACAGTGTGACTAACAGTTCTTGTTTCATTTTAGTCATTGTATTTTGATGTAGTCAAATTACTTTTAAAGAGTAAACCTTTGATTGTATTGTCTACATTGTGTCCTTTAAGTCACAGTTCAGTGATTCTTTATTACTTTGAATTGCAAGCAAGTCAGTCGGTCCGACGTGAACACTTTCAGAATCACACAAACTTGATTTTAGTGATGCTTTTGTTTTGTTACAGTGTCATCAACCTTCATACAAGGACGTTTGTGGTAGTTTTAGTTATTGTTTTCTGCATATTTTTGTCAGTTTTTATTGCCTAAAGTAACGCTGGTACTTTGAAACTACACTTGCTGCCAGCAGGAAAAAGTTAATTGATCCTAATGAGGCATTTTGATCAGCTCTCACTCAAATCAGTGAGTTTCAACATCATTCTGGCTTTCAGTGCAATGCTGACATACTGCACAGGAAGGGCTGTTTCACAGGCTCTTCCGCATGACATTTTGGAAAATTGTGAATTTTTTAAGCACAAAAATAGTCAGATTTAAAGATATTTAAAGGAGCATTATGCACAATTGGCAAGGGTCAGGGCCATTTAGACTCAGCTGGCAAAAAGCGTTGAATAAGCATGAAATGAGCATGTCTTGAATCTAAATGGTCCTCACTTCAGTTGACCTTCAATGGTGTATGGTGCACCTTTTTACCTTTTCATTTAAATTATTGGTAGATACATAAAAATTTTGTATACCTCATTGCCATAATTATTTCCTGTAACATGCTGCCTGGAGAGCGCCACTTTTCAAGCTTCTTGAGGGGTTTTTAGGCTCCCTCACATTACCCTGATCATTTTATTTTGCATCTTTTTCAGAAGCAAACCAAACCACTTTAAAATAATGGCATGAAAAAGTAGCTACTGGCAGTTTGAAACCAAAAACACTGGGGTTGGCGTCGGCCCTCAGAAAACCATACTGATTCTCAGCATACATAAACACACACAAATTCACACACAAATACAAAAACACACTTAGGCAGCGATGTTGGTCAAAGCACACTGTGTGTATATGTGCGTGTGTGTGTGTGTATGTGTGTGTGTGTGTGCACCCCGGACTTCCCAGAGCGAGTGTGTGACCCCGCAGTAACCCCCTGTGGTTATCTAAGGGGGGTTATTTTCTGCCCATGAAAATTGGCTAACGGGCCAACCTGCACACACTGCAGCCTCACAGCCTCTAGGCCGCACCAGAAGAGGTTAGAGATGGGCACACACACACACACACACACCTATTTGAGGACAGTACAGCCAAAACACTGCTATGTGAAGCATGCAGGAGGAGGCATGTGTCAGAGCGAAATATAATCAGTAAAAATAATCACAGAGGCTTCATTCCTGGTATTGTTTGCCGGTTCGAGCGTCTGTCTGGCCAACGTCAACAACAACAAAACAACAACAAACAGCTGAGACAGACGCAGCTTCTCGCTTCCGTCTCGTCCCTCTGTCAACAATTTCCTCCTCTTGCTTCTCCCTCCTTTCTCTTCTCTTCTCCTTCATTTTCCCTCCTACTATTCATCTTTACCGGCTTACTGTTCACTTATACGGTGGGAGTCTAGTACATTGTGTGTGTGTGTGTGTGTGTGTGTGTGTGTTATAACAGTATTACAGCGGTGGTTGTGTATGAAAACAGCAGATAAGAGAGCAGGATGATGAAATGTGAAGCAACAACACATGACCCAGCTTAAAGATCACAGATAAAAACAAACATGCGATATACTGTACCTACACATGCACACACACACACACTCTCTCTCTCTCTCTCTCACACACACACACACACACACACACTCAGCCACAAAAAATACGCAATATGCACATGTTTGAAAGCACTCATATACACGCAGTCAAAGTACACATACATTAGAGCAGACAAACACACACTGGTTATCAATACAGTACGGAAGACAGTGTTACATTTAAAAATGACACACTCTCACACACACACTGCACATGGAACAATGTGCGCCATATGTATTTGAATTTGTGTGTCCACACCCAAGTTTGCATGTGTGTGCATAAGTACGTGTGCATAAGTGTGTGTGTGTGTGTGTGTGTGTGTGTGTGTGTGCAGCGCTCAATAAGGACACAGGGAGGCCAGTTCAGCATAGTAAATGAAAAAGACTTGATAAGATCGGGGAGACGAGTCTGGTCTGTGTGTATGTGTGTGTGTGTGTGTGTGTGTGTGTGTGTGTGTGTGTGTGTGTGTGTGTGTGTGTGTGTGTGCTGCGGGGCATACCCACATAACTAATTCTCACCTGTCCGTTAATAAAGATCGCTTCAAAGTGTGGAGAGGTGGGACGACCTAAACCTAAAGCCGGCTCCGATGATATTTTTAATCAGATGCCACACAAGTATGCATGAATACATTTTCAGTATCAGCATTTGATTATTAGTTTTAGTGTTATTTTGAGGATTTTAGCGTCCCAGGATGGTCTAAAAGCTGGTTCCACACACTTTTAAAAATAAAAGTTGACACTGAGAGACTCCTTGATTTTATTTACATTTTTATTTTATTTTATTTTATTTTATTTTATTTTATTTTACTTATTCAGCATTAAAATAACATAGGGTATCACATTATTTGTGTGTCATATAATGATGACAGGAAGGAATTTTGGGGAATTTGAAATTTTGTTGGAAAACTAAAACGACTCATTCACTTTAAAGGATCACTCAAACAAAACTGGCTGTTAATTCGCACATCACTAAAAAGTTTTCTGGAAAAACTAAAGGCATCCATCCTCTTTCATCGTCTTTGCTCTGACTCTTTTGGTCGCCTTTTTCCATCATTTCAGCCGCCCGGAGCAAGCCAACTGGACCAATGTGAGCATATGCATGTGCACGTGTGCGTGTGTGTGTGTGTGTGTGATATCAGTGTGTTTATCAGAGCTGTTTCCCTCCTTTCTTTTTGTCTTTCTCCTCTTGCACAGGATTTTGACTTGTTCGTCAGTGTACAGAAAACACGCACACACACCAATCCGTATAGTATGTCCTCTATCTGATACAGACTTGATCACGGTGGCATATATAGAATCTCCAGTGACGGTGGTCTCTAAACACAAGCGCATACACACACACACACACACACACACACACATGCACTCAGCCCTTCGGTCTGATAACAGTGGGTAGGAGGGAAAGGGAAGCTGAGGGACAGATATGTTTTTTTCCGGATGGACAGGTATGGTTTTGGCCACGCTCCGCTACTCCGGGACACCTCGGTGATTGGCATGGAGACTGAGTTGCCTCCTCCACTGACAGATTATTCATATCACCTAGTTAGGTTTCATGAAGCAATTACATGTCTTCACACTCCGCCAACTTTGGGAATGGCAGACTATAGCAACACACACTATACGGTCTCCGATGGTCGGAAATGCCTGTTAGTGAGGAAGAGGAAGGTGGTGTGTCGGAGACCTGTGAAAGTCGGGTTCAAGCTGACGGGACTTCTATCGGGGCCTTGGGGGAATCAGCGGAGACATTTTCATATAAATAAATGTTGGTTTTGCTGTTCTCTATGGACAGGTAACATGACACTATAGTGATTGAACCTATAGCCGGTTCAAAATGTTTACGGCGTCGTGCCGCTCTTTGCCGGGGAAAATCCTCCAGTGCACAGGAAGCGATGCGTTTTATGTTTGTGGTTCGTTCAGGAAATATAGAAGAGGAGCTGGGTTGCTTGCATGAGCAGTGATAGCCACCACGGCCGAGCAGACGAAGACACTTCAAACTTCATTAAATGAAAATCCAAGGAAAAAGGCGTCGCAGTCCCGCCCAGATGGTTTGATTGACAGGCGGTCTCCTGGAGGTGCAGTGCAGACCAAGTGCTACAAGAATCAGCCACCACCTGTCTGATTATTCCTGCTGTAAACACTTTTTTTTTTCCTACTCTGGACTTTTAGAGGAACACTTGAGTTTTATCAAAGTATGTTTTGTGGTTGGCTTTGGTCACAAACACAAATACCACTTCCCCTTAAAAAAAAAAAAGAAATGAAATTTTTTTTCTCAGCTGCCACAGCCTTACATGGAATCCTATAGGGCGCGTCCGTTAAGCGGCCAGAAAGTGGTCAGTCTTAGAAAGATGCCCAAAAATGCTGACGCCAGGGTCCACTTTTTTTTTTTTTTTTTGCAACTGAGACAAGTTCAGCTTTTCAGAAAAACAATCTGTGATGTCAGCCACTATTTTGTGAGCCGACCAATCATGACGAGAGGAAAGTGCTGCTGCAGGGGGGAGCAGCAGCGCGTCAGTGCTCGCTGTGTCACGACCGCTTCATTTTTCCACCGCTGAAGCAAAATCTAAGGCAACTTGTGTAGTTTTCCAAACTTTTTCACGTTCCAAACTCCCAGGTTGACTTGCATGAAACCAAGGGCCCCTGTTTGAGAGATTTCAACCTCAGGACCCTGATATGAAAAGTTAATTTTATTTGCATCAAGAATTAAATTGATGAGATGTCATATCTGAGAAATAGATTCAAAGCGGTGAGATTAAAAGACAAAGTTAAAATCATTCATACATATGTGCATAAATTCTAATGAATAGTGAAAACATGTTAGGCCTCATTTTGCCCAGGGACACTCGGAGCCCAGTTTGAAAAGCACTGCTATAGACTGCAATGTTTTCATGTAACATTTTGATTGTTTGCCCTTCAGATCAGGAATCCAGGATCTACTTTCCTACATGCCCCTCATCTAAATTTAGATCTTGCCATGCAACAATGAAGTTTTCTGTTTGTTTCTGCCGTGCCCTTAGTGTGTCTTGCTAACCTCACCTCTGCCCTTGAACGTTGCCAAAATCAAAATCAATTTCCTCCGAACGCCCTATCGACCCCTGTCAAAGCACTAAAGGTTAAAGAGTCAAAACTTGCCTAATTATGTGTCAGCGTTAGTCGAGGAGTGATTCATCAGAATTTGCTGCTGATTACTCAACCACTACAGCAGCAAAACCACATAATCACTGCAGCCTGACTGCCTCTGAAAACAGACATGTACACGCTGCTGAAAGACATGGTTACATTGACAGGGCAGGCACGTAGGCATGGCGCTTCCAGCAAAAACAGATTTGATAAAAATAAACCTGGTCTGAAAAGACTACACACTCACACACACACACACACTCACACACACACACACCGAGCAAACTTGTGCGAATCACTTGACACATTTGCAACCTGTTAATGACATCATGGGAAAACTGTCAGGTAGTGGGGGTTTTGTTTTTGGCAACACACACACACACTTGCATAAACACCTACATGAGGTTTAGAAGGCACTGCTGGGTGATTTGAGCTCTCACTCGCTTTGTCTCACACACACACACACACACACACGCACACGCACACGCTAAACTGTGCGTGGCCCCAGTTCTCACACCATCAGCTGTGACCTGGTTAGCTTTAGGCCAGTGTTTGAGCCTGGCTCTCGGTTGAGGTTGGCTGCTCAGACAGGGCATTACACACACACGCACACACACACACACACACTGGCCACTGTGGCTAATTGAATGGCCAGGCCGTAAGGTCCAGGTCTTTATGCTTGTGGAGGGGAGCCATGAATATCTCTGTTTCATTTGGACTTCACACAGTGGGCGGCGTGAATAGGTGTGTGTGTGCGTGGGAAAGAACAGGCACAAGCTCTGTATAGAGAGAGTGTATAAATGCATGCTTGTATTTAGGAGAAGATGAGTTTGCCAACATATGGGGGCGAAATTGGTGCATTATTAAAAATCAGATGTGGGCCAGTCAGTGTCATCCACTTCTGATAGGATGCAGTTTGACTGATTATGTAAAATGGTTTGAATTTAACATTTTGACTGGATTCCATGCGAACATGCATGAATAAGGTTTATTATAGTCATTATCAGTATTTAATTATAATTATAGGCAGTAGTGTCCTTGATTTCAAAGGAGTTTTAATGTCTAAATGTTTCAGAGATTTTTCCACCCTGCTGGCAATAAAACCCTTTCGGAAAAATATGGAACACTTGTAATTTTAGGGATTTTCTTTTTCCTATTTTAGATACTGAGATATTGACTACTGCACAAATGTAAGCAATTTGCTTTATAACCCCCATATCACTTGATATACAGGTTTACCTATCCATTCAGTTTGTCTTTTTTATTTTTTGATCCATAGCTTCAAAATTGCATAAGAAAACCAAAAACAAAATCATAAACCATGGCACTACCCATGGAGGTTGAACTCTATGGGTAGTATATATTAGTATCTCTATTTAAATTGTCAAAAAGTCACAGAGAGTGGGCCCTAATTCACAAGGATGTTGAGAGCACAAAATAAAGTACAACACACAAAAAGGTCAAAGAGAAACAGGTGCAGTATTGAAATTACAAAAATGAAATGAAAACAATAATAAAAAGTGGGTACATATTAAATAGCATAGCATTTATAATTGCGACAATACAATCCTATACAGGCTTCTAAACATATTTTTTGCTTGTCTGTGTGTTTTATATGTTACCTACATAGACTGACAACTTGTGTCTGTACATGCATGTGTGGTCCTGCATGTATTTGACGTCCCATATCAAGATGGTCTCATTTATATATGCATTTCAACTAGAAACACAGCCTAGTTTGCAGACCAACACACTATCATAAAGATAGGGAGAGGAGAGGAGAGGAGAGGAGAGGAAAGGAAAGGAAAGGAAAGGAAAGGAAAGGATAAAAAGGACAGGAATGAGAGAGAAAATGGAGTCTTGCAGGAGGAAAATGAAACCTCAGAGCAGGAGTTAAGGGAGAGGTGAGAGGACGGCGGCAGATAGATGGAGTATAAGAGGCGAGGGAGGAGGAAGGGAAAATTGAAATGGTGTGATGAGAGTGAGGGGAGATGGAGGGGAAAGGGAAGAGTCTGCCTTATTTGATGCAATAATGTGTTTGCTGATGTTCAGCATTCACACAAGTCAAGTCATGTCCTTTGGAATCAATGGATGAGTCACAGCATCACACACACACACACACACTCGGGTGAGACCGATATATCGGTTTGGGCTTTCATTAAATACCAGATATTGGCCAGTAATGTGGAGTTGCTACCGTAAAGGAATTTCATTAGCCCTGGTTTCAATGGAGAGTTTTTGTGTCCCATACTGATATTTCTTCCAATTTTTACCATTTGTCTCTACTGTATCCCGCAAAAAATAGCTAAAAATTCATCATATAAAACTTGCAGAGTGCACAAGTGGTATAATTTCAAGATATTGAATATCAGCAGAAAATATTGGCTATCAGAAGCTATGATGACACATTTTCAAAACCAAAACCAGCAAACAAATGAAGCATCGACCAAGTATTATGCAAAGTGACTCTGAAAGCCCTGGTTTTACTTCCATATTCACACACTCCACATGCAAACACACACACACACTCTCACGCACAGACGTAACAAATAACCTCTAATACCATTGCAGATATAATGGCCCTAATAAGGGCGAGGAGGGGCCAAAATGGAAACATAGCTTTAATTATCGCTAAAACACTCATGGGAAAACACGCTAAGGACACACACAAACATAAACAAACTGCACACAAATAAGGGGGAAGTGAGCGTCATTAGACCGGGACTCCATTGGAGCCAGAGGGAATGGTGAACACATGCTGTTTCCACTGTCTGGACAGTGAGACGTCTGATATGATGGAAATGATGCAGTTTGTTTGATTCTATTTATTGCTCCAGTTATCTGCGAGTCTAACTTTTTGATGAGATTCCACACAAGGATCCTTTGCATTTATAATCTATGTCTTTTTAGTACAAAGGCTTTAATGTCCCATGATGATCTACATGCTGTTTCCACCCTGGCAAGAATACAACTCAATAAGTTTCTGAATATGTTTGACATGGAAATGGTCCAATTTAATGATACTGAGTATCAGCAGAAACTATCAGCTTTCGAGAAACTCAGTCCACAACATACTGGTATCATATCCGCCTTCAAACACCCCTATCAGCTGAACCGTACTATTACTATCTCATATCCGCTGTGTTTACCACTATCCTATGACCAAACAAGCAAATCCTTACAAACTCTTCTAGTTAGATGAGATGGGCAGGGTTTATAAGAGGTGAGGCAGCAGTTAGGAGGGTATATCGAGGATTAAAAGGGCATGTTAGAGGATATCAGGGTAAATCAGAGGTTAGGAGGGTATATTGGGGATTAAAAGGGTATATTAGAGGTTATCAGGGTAAATCAGAGGTTAGGAGGGTATATTGGGAGATGGGGGGTATATCAGGGGTAGGAGGGTATATTGGGAGATGGAGGGTATATTAGGGGTTAGGAGGGTATATTGCGAGATGGGGGTATATCAGGGGTAGGAGGGTATATTGGGAGATGGAGGGTATATTAGGGGTTAGGAGGGTATATTGGGAGATGGAGGGTATATTAGGGGTTAGGAGGGTATATTGGGAGATGGGGTATATCAGGGGTAGGAGGGTATATTGGGAGATGGAGGGTATATTAGGGGTTAGGAGGGTATATTGGGGTTAGGGTTAGGGTATATTGAGCATTAAAAGGGTATATTGGGGGTTGGGTTTTTTTTTAGGGTTTGGAGGGTATATTAGGGGTTACGATGGTGTATTGGGGGTAAGGAGGGTATACTGTAGATTAGGAGGTTGTGTTAGGGATTAGGAGGGTATATTGGGGGTGAGACAACAGTTTGGTGGGTATACTGAGGGGTGAGACAGGGGTGGGGAAAGTTAAAATGGTTAGTTTAGCCCCTCCGGTTATGTTCCCTCCCCAGGGTCTATTTTACATACTTTTCTCCCAGACTCTATAAACAAACAGGGAGTGTAATTAGTGTTCTGTGTGTGTGTCTGTGTATGTGTATGTGTGTGTCTGTGTGTATGTGTGTGCGTGCATGTGCATACAGTCAGAATGTGTGTTGGACTGTTGAAAAATGATGTACTTGCATTTCGAAAAAACTGCAAGCTGGATGGACACACATACACACATGCACACACACACAGACATGAGGGAACGCACGTACACATACACACACACACACACACACACACACACGTACAAACACACACAAACTAAACATAATTTCTCATAACATTCTAATATGGTTCATTTTCAGCTATCAAAACACACATGAAAAGAGTGTTAACGCTGTCAACAAGCGAGCATGGGATGTGGAACCGTCGTTTTCATTCTCAATATGTCAAGGTTGGGGTGTATTCCAGCAGAGAGAGAGGGAGGGCGAGAGAGGGAGAGAGAGAGAGAGCGCGAGAGAGAGAGAGAGAGAGAGAGGGTTAGAGGGGGAAGGAGTGTCGTTCTCCATCCTCTGCTCTCCAGAGAATCCCATCATGAAACGCCAGAACACAAAGAGCTCAGAGCCTTCGACTGAAACCGAGGGACCTTTTATCCAAACCTGCAGCATCACTGGGGCAACAGCGCCACCCAGCATGCCACTGCCGGCACTGCACCTCCCCTCCATCACAGCCTCGCCACGCAGTCAACCTGACCCGTCTGTCTCCCACAAAAACAAGGGGACACTTCTTTACTATTTCCCGCATTAATTCAATGATCAAAATGAGCCGCGGCAAAACAATTCAAGTCAAATCGGCGTGTGGTTTAAAGACGGGCCCCCCCCTCCTCCCTCCTCCCCCCTCCCTCCGCTCCTGCCCCCATCTTCCACCACCACCACCACCACCAAAATGAGAGAGGTAATCAAAGCCCCGGCGAAAAGACAAAAAGACTCTTCTGTGTGGGAATCTAATGGGCTACACCAACCTCACAGTCGGCGCGCGCACACACACACACACACACACACAAAATCAAACTAATTACAATTTGTCCTTTCCCTTTTGTCCTTTTCACACTGCTCCTTTTTAATTCCCACTGAGAAGACATTAAAAAAAAAAAGAAGAAGAGGGTGGTGGGTGTGTGTGGGGAGGAGGAGGAGGAGGAAGAGAGAGAGAGGGGGGGGGGTAGAGCACTGAGGTATTTTCCAAAGTGGCACAGTAAAATAACACAGTGGAGTGTATATCGGCTTCGACTCTCCCTCATTTAAATAAGCGCCAACACTGATTTTCTAACAAAAATATGGTACTAGTATAATAACAATGAAGTAAGACCCTGTGAAAACTCGCAGCCTGCAGCAAGTATTTAAAATATCATTTAAAAAGGGCTGATCTGTAATTCAGAGCGGATATGGTATCAGACGGCGTGCTTGTCATTCCCGGCTATAATCTCCGCTACGCTGAGAAACACACTGTCTGCTGGCAGCAATGGAGAGAGGGAGGAAGAATAGGGAAAGGAGGGAGGAAGGGGGGAGGAGGGTGGGGGGGGGCGCAGGATTTGACTACTTATTTTTCTTCTCCTCTAGGTACAGTTCATTTGTCTGCTATCGGCGGCGAAATCTCGGCCTATTTTAAGAAATATCACGGATTGAGGAGAGAAAGTTGGAGCAGAGAATGAGGACGGGAAGGAGGGAAAAGAACAGCGGAGGAAGAGGTGGGGAAGTTGAAAATGTTCAAATTATCAGATGGAGGATGGGATGATGGAGAGATGCGCAAAGAGACGGGGCTGACTTATGGAGAAGAGAGAGGGAGAGGAAAGAGGGGGAATTATGAATGAGTGTTCTGGACTCACACACACACACACACACACACACATACACACTTTTGCGCCTAAACGTACACACATTGGGTTTCGGTTAGTCATGTGGTCTGGACAGGAAAGGGCTGGGGCCGACACACTCAGCAGGACACAGACCTGGGTCAGCTCACCACACACACACACACACACACACACACACACACACATACACAAACACATGCACACACACACTGCCAGGCCATCGTTACCCACCTATCCTGTTGCAGCAGGGGGTCGGAACCAGGCTGAAACCAGCGACACACACACACACAGTCACCCTCGGAAGCACACACACACACAAACACTCACACATACACACACACACATACATATACACTCAAGGAACACACTCGTACAGACAGTGGGCGGAAACTGGCTGTGACATGCTGTCCCGCGGCTCAGGCTGGGGGCTCTGAGGTTGGGCTGAGCCATCTATCATACAGCCAGAACACAGTAACCCAAGACATGAGTGGCAGGGATCTCACACACACACACACACACACACACACAAAGAAGAAGAGACATGAAAGTTTCCTGACAAACACTCCCACAGATCAGACGGCCTCAGTCAGAGGTACAGTGAGATGAGAATATGGAGCTGATATTGCGCTCTTATCTGGTCCAGTCACTGTCGCCCTGTTTGATTGATTACATATTAATTATAGGATTGGTCGTCTGTGGGGAAACCTGAAGAGATTCTAACGAGACATTGTGATCAGACTCCTCTGAAGTGGCCTACGCACGGATCTGTTTTATTTGTAGGATTTCATGCTGGGCTTCAGTGGAGAGTTTTAGTTTCCCATGATGGTCTAAGTGTTGTTTCAGACGCTTCCCCACCCTGACAAGAATAAAACACCAAATACTTTGGCATTAAAAAAAATGTCTGAGTGTTCACTTACAGAAGAAGATTAGGGCCACACAAAAATAACAAAAACACTGTCCAGAGATTAATGTCAGAATTGTTAATTTAATCTCAGAATTCTGAGATTAATCTGAGAATATGATTTTTTTTTTTAAAAGGAGGAATCTGAAAGGTAAGAATTGTGAGATTAAAGCCAGAATTCTGAAAGAAACTAAAAATTCTGATATTAAAGTCAGAGCTCTGACTTTAATCTCACAATACTGGCTTTATTCTCACAATTCTGAGATTAATCACAGTATTAATTTTTTTTTATTTATTTTTGTGTGGCCCAGTATTTTTCTGTACTTCTCAACATTTTTATATACATAAAGTATTGAAATCACTGATTACTGTAATAAAACATACAGCTATTTGATAAATGCTTTTGTGTCTGCTGTTCTAAGCGCCTGGTGTCTCGTAGCCGATTTCTTGGAGAAAATGTTTTTTTTACAAGAAGAGCCGGGTGCTGCCACCGTGGCTGGACGGAGCGCCACGCACGCTCACTAAAACTCCATCAACAGAAAATCCAGACACATCACAGAAGTGGACACACAGTGTGACTAACAGGTGATCTCTGGAACGAGCAGCACAGGAGCGTCACAGCTTCCCACCAAAGATGGAGACAAAATAAAACACACAACGTTGAGGATCGCCACTTTAAAAATACTGAATGTTGTCACTCTGCTCCAACCAAATCCAAAAATAGAGGCCCTTAAAATTGATATCAGGCTCCTCACAGCCATCCAGTGCACAATCAACCCTTCAGCCACCACTTTAATGTGTAAAAAGCCAACAAATGACGCTTAAATATATTTGCTCCATCTCTCTATCTCACTATTCACACCTCTCGGGAAACCCCCCCAAGCCGGCCAGATTGATGGGAGGACAGGCCTCATTTGGGCCAGAGAAAAGTGGCCCGTTTAAGGGCCGCTACTGTATTTTAAACGCTCCTATAGTGTTAAAGTGGGCGTCGGGGTAGGGGTGGGGTGTGGATATAAATCTGCGTGGCGGTGGGAATCGATCGTTTCTCCCTCCTCCTCGCGCTATCTCATCTGCAGGGCCTGAGAGAGGCAGGCCGGTTTAAACGATCCTGACCTTGTCCGACATAAATAGTCAGAAAAGTCCACGGAGCAGATAGCTTTGTGTCGGGCTGAGGGAGATGGGGGGTGCATTGAGATAAGGGGAGGGAGTGGGGGGGGTGAATGAGATAATGCCTGGGCATTACTACATCAGAATCCGTGTCACTCACGCACGCACACACGCTGGCACTCGCACACACACACACACAGACGTCGCGTGGGAAACAGCCTTCCTTCCTTTTTTGCCTTCCTTGCTTTGCCTGCTATCTCTACCTCTTTTTCTGCCTGATCGCAGGAGAAGAAGAAGGGAGCAGAGAAGGAGATATTGATGGGGTGAAGAAGAAGAAGAAGAAGGGGAAAGTGGAGGAGAGTCTTTTCCTCTGTTTTATCAGCGATGCTGTGCTCGTCCTTTTCTTTCTGTGATTAGCTCACGGCAGAGGAGGGACGGACGGATGGGGAAGAGAAGGAAGCGAGGAAGGAAGAAAGAGAAGACGGCGAGTCAATCGGCTCCAGCGTCAGCCCCCTCTTCCCACTCCATTCTGCTCGCTGAAGAAGACATGAATGTTTTAAAAGTAAGAAAAGAGCTCCCTTTTTTTACACGGCACCCCCTCCTCTTCTTCTGCCTCTTTTCTTTTGAGTGTAATGCCGCTGTACCTGACAGTAGCGCTGCCCCGGGTAAAGGCAGAAATCTCTGCCTCCATTGTCACCTGTTCCTCTAATCATTTTCCGCCCGTCATGCCACAATGGAGGAGGGCGATAACGATAACGAGGTGAAGCTAATACAGAGCGGCAGCAAGGGGCCCCGAACACAATGTTCAGATGTCTTCACTCGTTCGTGCGCACACCTTTATGCACTCTTTAATGCGGAGGCGCGTGCACACCCTTGCTCTCTCTCTCTCTTTTTTTTTTTTTTTTTTTTACACCTCACGCGCACTCACAGATGTTACAGCCGTTCCATTATGCGCTGCCAACTGTCAAATCACCCTTGCATTACACAGTTACACACCTTTACAGTTTCATCACGAGGCGTGATCACAGTGCACCGTGGTGTATCTCTGCTCGGCTGAGGCTGGAAAGTCGCCGGTTTGAATCCCCAGACTTTGAGAGTGCACTCCCCTCAGCTGCTGCCAAGGTGCCCACAAGCAAGGCACTGGATCCCCCAACTGTATGAAGTCATAGATAGAAAGAATCTGATTGTGCAGGAAATTTCCCAGGTTGCAAAAACAACAACAACAACAAAAAAAAAGCCTCCACAGATTTCCCCAATCCCAAATTACGGAAAGTTTACCACGCACTAGCCCTTTCCCCGTGCCATCCGTGTGATCTGGGATTGTTGGGCCTTGCCTGCGAGGGCAGATGAGAGGCTGCTGCTTTCTGAGGCTGTTTATCAGAGTCTGGCATCGCTGTAATTTCAGTGTTCAGATGCAATCGCTCCCCGCTCCCCTCAGGAGTAAACAATAACAAGCACAAATACAATAGACAAACAAGGCCTGCAGGACATGTACGCACACACACACACACACACACACGGATACACACATACACGCACCCACACGAGCATGCACGAACACACAGGTATTCACACTTGGTAACGCAATCTGAGCTCACACACATGTACATAAACACGAATGCAAACCACAGGCACCTCGCAGAACCAGTCTTCAAAATTTTAGATCTCGATTTGGAATGAGGATCCTAAACCTCTGACTCGGGGTCCGCCACGTGCACGAAACCTCAGCAGCAGGAGTTTTATGTTGCAAAAGAGTCTGCGCTCAGATCACACGTTAGATCTCAGTAGAATCACCTCTATACAGGAAAGCAAGAATAAAATATAATATAGTGCTACTTCACACAAATGTTTTTAGTCTTGTCTTATGAACACTTCATCAGTGGTGGTTCCTCCTGTGCATCTCGCTGACATTGCGGGCTGTTTCTTGAGGCCGAGACCACACATTTATTATCCAATAGCGCCGCCTGGTGGACACAGAGTGAACAGGAGACTTGAGTAAAGCAGCCTGGTGAGGGTGGAGGAGGAGGGCGTTCAGGAGGCATCCAGCTGAGCCCTGGCTCCAGGTCCAGTTAGCTACCCCCCTGATATCCTGCCACACACACACACACACGGGGAGGTCAGAGGTCAGGGTCAGCTACAGAACAGCTTCTTTGGAGCTGGTAAGGATTCAGTGACTTGCTCGAGGATGCTCTCAGAGGAACTGTTTTGCCGACATGGCTCTTCAGCTAACAGGACGGCCTCTCTTCCCCTGCTGCCTAGGACCCTGTGAATTCCCATGTGGGCCCTTTAGAGCCACTTGAAGAGTGTATTAACTCTCATGGGTGGCTGGTGTGCTTCCCTCCACAACACAAGGGCCTTATGTGGAAGTCTGACCCCTGACAAAAAGCCAGATGCGACTGGCTTTCATCTCACAGCGCAGTCACAACTGGCAAGATTAGTTTGATACTGCAATGCTTGTGAATATAAAGTAGTTAAAGGGATAGTTCACTCATTTTGAAAAATGTGACATTGGCCCCTCCCGACACACAATCACACACACAAACACACTCGTAGTGCTATCTTCCTCTCATTGTTACTGAGTGCTGGATACTGGCTGGAAGCTCCAAATGCTAACTGTTAGCCTCCTGTCATTGAGCTGGAAAGAGAGACAATGAAAGAAACACCTAATCCACACTGACACTAGTAATTATGACCCCGGTGATTACAAGCTTACTCTTCAGTCATGTGAATGTGACATTTTTAAACCTTACATACAGTGCTGATGGTGCAAACCATTGTGAATGCCAAAACTATATGAAAGAAAAACTGAGAATAATATGCTGACAGCAATTATAACCCTTGGAAATGTATTTTATTTGTCCTTTAGTATCAAGTATCATCTTGAATGAATGAATTCTATTATAAGTTAAGCATCAACATTCATCTTTCATGGTCACAGGTATTTATTTCAGAGGCATGAGAAATACAGGGACTTCTGAGAGAGCGACGGTTCTCTGTAAGAGCTTTATTTTTTCCATATATTTTACAAATAGAAGCACAAACTTTCATAAATTCTCGATGACAGCGGTCTGAAGTACTTTCACGTATGTATAACAGAGCCACGGGCAATGGAAAGGATGATCTTGCCCGTTTATCTGCAAAGACAAAAGAAAAAGGAGAGTAAGAAGCCAACAAAAACAGAGCCTCAGACTGGGTTGAGGATGGTGTTTAATGGGGTGAACACCTAGAGGGTATCTAGTCTATTATATCAGAGAATTTAACTATATGCTCTTCTAAGGCAGATGCTCTTAAAACTAGCCCAGAAGGGATCTTAGCATTACAACTACAGTCTACTCTAAGGGCGTTACCTCCTCTGTTAAGACAAGCCTCATTCCCTGTATTCACCAGAGGGTGAGGAGGAGCAGGAGCAGATTAGGTCAGAGAGGAGAATTAGTCATGAAAGAATCTGAGGGCTTTTGGAAATTAAAAAGGACATGCATAGTTGAGAAAGAGTCTTTCGAAGTGGGGGGAGAAAAGGTCTCAGAGGTCACAAAAGTTAGCGGAGTGAAGAGGGAATAAAATGAGGGGTGAGTCATTTAGCAAAATCCACAAATGAACAGCAGAATAAAAAAGTAAGAGAGAGAGAGGGTGAGACAGTGGGAAGGGGAGATAGCGGGCGTGCTGACGGTACTTACAGAGCAGCAGCTCCAGAGATGATCTCAATGAGCTCCTTGGTGATGACGGCCTGTCTGGTACGGTTGAAGGTGAGGGTCAGCTTGTCAATCATCTCAGCTAAAAGAAAGCAAAGAGAAATTGTCCATGATCCAAAACCTCATGTAAAACCTCAATGTGTTCTCTGAAGCAAAGACATCAGGCGTGCAAAATGCTGTAATGCTCATAACATGAGAAATAATTCAGTTTCAATTAGGCTTCAACTGATGTACAGGGTCAATACTGGCCTATTGTTAAAAAAAAAAAAAATCTGATCCAGTCCAGCCAGAGAAATCCACCTCTGACACAATCAATATGACGCACTTTGACTGATTACATACTGGTCAGAGAACTGATTATATACTGTATTGATTGGTGAACTGATTGATACCTCACTAGAGGTCTATGGGAAACTCTTGACACTTTGGAAACCACGTAGGTGGGCTTTTATTTTGAAAGGACTTTGTTCACTTGTTTTGTTTAAATGTTATTTTTCTTGTCGTTTTAAATACAGAATTATAATAATTGTAGTTTTCTTGTGGTTCAGTTTTCTGGTCATTGGCGGTCAATATTTTTTAAGTATTCTGATTGTTTTTAGGTAATGTTCCTGCAATTTTTCTACTAGTTTTCTGATCATTTTCTTGTAGTTTTTTAAGCTACTTTTTTGCTAATAATTTGGCCATTTTTTTATTTGATAATTTTCTATTCATTTTCTTTTGGTCTTTCACTATTTAACAATATATTGATCATTTTAGATAACTTGTAATTTGTGATCACTTTCATTTTGTGTTTTTTTTTTTTTTTTGGTCTTTTTTTAAAGAAATCAAATGAAGTGTTACAGGCGTTCTTGCTGGCGCTGTCCATGGCAGTCATCCTGGCGCTCTGCTCGCTGGTGGTGGACTCCTTCATGCTGAAGTAGATGATGTTGACCAGGGCAAACTCCTGGTAGTTCCTCAGCACGTCGGCATCGATGTCATCATAGGTGCCCATGCTCTCTGTCGGGGGAGAGGCAGGATACAGGTCAGCGCTGACTGAGGCTTCCAAAGGCTCCGTGTGCACATTTGTACCTTTTTAAGTCCCACAACTTTCACATATGATACTTTACCTGAATTAGCAACTGTATCGATGGAAAACACGGGCTTGTTGTCCGTCTTGTACGAGATAACAGACCTGCATGAGGAGGAAGGGAAGATTCATTTTTCTTTTACTTAAATGCTGCAGGTCAACAACACAGTATTTTACTCAAATTGGAAAATCAGTCTAAGTCAGCCAAAAATCTGCATAAATGTTTAAAGGTACATTTATCATAACGATTTATCCTCATTAGCTACTTCGTGTCTCCCTGGACTGGTAATCTGAAATACTACATTTGTCTCTGCATTCACTTCCACCACACAGCAGAACAGCTCCAGAAACAAAACCTAGCACATAAATTAATGTGGACAAAGTGGATTATGCGATTATAAAAAGCAATAAGTCCATATATCTATTTTTTAAGGAAAATTTGCAGTTCCTTTCTTGTTATTTTCGTATTTGAACTGGAAAATAGATGCGGCAACAAGCATCTGCAGGAAACGTCCAGATAGTAAACTTGCATCAGGAAAAAAACAACCTCTAAGGACATGAGCAAATAATTGTAATCCAAAACATGGTAGTGGAAATCTGCTTAATTCAGGTTCTTCATATTTTGGGACTTGTTTTCCCCTGCTGTGCTATGGAGGAGACACAAATGCAGAATTGCGGATCAACAGCTCAGGGGAGCAACTAATGAGGATATTTCACCACCATGTGGACGCTATACACCCCAACCCTCCACCAAAGTTGAGTGATGCTTTGAATTGTTTAAAATTTATAACACATAGAGCAATTTCCACAGAGACAGGCCGTCTGTACCTGAATCTGTTGTAGATGACGGAGCCCTGGTCGAACTCGTATCCGGAGTTGAGCAGCTCAGTGGCGATGATGGAGGCATCGGTGAAGGTGGGGGGCTTGCGGCCAACCTCCTTGCAGTTCAGCATGATGTGCTTTCCATGAGTCCTGATGAGGAGGTGTGGCATTAGTGTAAAAATTAAATTCACTCACATGTGAACATGTGAAACCCGGAGTTACCTGTACTGCAGGATTTTTGTTTATCAGTACTAACACTAAACAACAGTGCCAAGCAGCCACATGATCAGTTAGTGGTGAAACACAGGGACTCCTTGTACAGCTAAACACTAAAAATTTGGTTTTATGCCTAAAGCAATCAGATGGGAAAACAATAAAAATCAAGTATTTATTCATATCACTTATTCATCTAATTTTCTATACTGAATGTGTGTGATGAATGTGACTGTTTTGTATTTATCCCCTTGGGGATAAATAAATAAGGTATATTTGAAACGATCAGAGCATCAGTATGATAACGATATGGCAGCATTATGATGCAAACATATGATCCCTGCTTTGGTACCTGTGCAGCAGGCCTCTCAGCTTGTCTCCCACATTGACCACCATCACCTCTTTGCCGGCACCAGTAAGGGCAGCAATCTCGCTCTTTATGGCCTTGGCCACGCCAGAGTGGATGGCGCCACAGAGACCACGGTCGGAAGACACGCCGATGATCAGGTGCTTGGCGGACTTCTCCTCCGGTGCCTTGATCTCAGCCTTCTCATACAGAGCTGAGGGGAAGAGGAGAGGAAACATGTTTGCTGGAAAACGCATCTGAGAGCTGTCGAGTTCCTAGGCATCAACACACAGCGGACATACCCAGAGCGCCGGTGCCGTAGACTCGGGCGGGCTTCAGCTGCCTCTCAGCACGGGCATACTTAGCAGCGGCCACCATCTTCATGGACTTGGTGATTTTCTGGATGTTCTTGATGGACTTCAGCCGAATGGTGACTAGAAGAAGAGAGGACATGACTCACTGCAGCCAGCAGAGATAATACAATAAACAACCATGATGGGTATGGAGAGGCATCACCTATGCAGCATCATAACCATATGCTACCATATGCACATACCAAATGTCAAGTCAACCTATTACGGGTGGAAAAAAATATTTTCTTTATTTTTTTAAAACAATATTATAGACATTTTTTTTTAATTATTTGTGCATACTGGGGCCTAACTAATGTTGGAGTTGCATAAATTGGGTTTGACTGGAAAGCTGAAACTCCTGTGGATTTATGTGTGATGATGTTGGCCCTCAGAGGAGCCATTTCAATGTAGTCAGACCATTTTTTGACACCTGACATCACTGTATAAAATGACCTATAGTGACCTCTAGGATAATCACTGCCTCATGAAACTTTACAGCCATAAACTACCAGATAATTAAAAAAAAAAAAAAAAAAAAAAAAAAATGCAATAAATCGTGACATCAGTTCTCACTACTTGTAGAATTATAAATAACTATCAAATCGGCACCCATATTAGCTAATAGTACTACATCATGAGATTAACATCTCATCCCAGCCCTACAACATCCATTCAAAAATTTGGCAACTTTAATGATGTTTATTTTTGCAATTACATGATTCCCATAAACTTCTTTCATCAAAACACACCTTTAGTGGTGGTGGCCCATGGGTGCCATTTCCCGAAACGTGCTGCTCAGTGAATTACTTGTATTCTGGGTTTTACAGCAATCCACAAGAGGGTCTTATGTCATGATCTACAGCTGTCAGTACACAAATCCACATACCCTGAGCTGAATTTAAGACTGGAGATTAGTCCATCATACCCTCCACAACATGCTGATGGTTGCTATTCCCTGCTCATAACACTAAGAAATGTCACTGTGAGGCTACTACCATCAAGAGACTGTGTGCTTTATTATTTGTTGTGAAGTATTCTTAAAAAGGTACTTACTGTCCTTCAGGGTGGCCATGTTCCTGACCTGCCCACTGCAAACACACAAAATACAGTCAGTGCTTTTTTTTACTGCAAACATCACCAGCATGCTGCGACCGTCATTACATAAGTTAACATGAAGAAAAAAAAATATCAAATCTGACATTTATTTCTTCTTTATTTGCTAACGCTACGCGCTACACGCTACAAGCTAGCTGTCATCCGTTAGCTCACTAGCAAAGTGTCAAGAGAGGGAAACGCTGTAGTACTGAGCAGTGTCGCTCTGGTGCTGACTTTAACACAGCAGTGACAGGTTTTGTCAGATTTCTGCAGTGGAGATATGTTCACCCAGCGTCACCTTACTTCTAGCGCAAAGTCACACCGTGTGGACAGCTACCGTCGGCTTAGCGTTAGCGTTAGCTGAGGTTAGCTGAGCTCTGCAGCGCTGCTGTCATTCATTAGCCGCGGCCTGCGGGTTAGCATGTCCTTGCTTCAAATAACCAGGGTTACCACCACCTGCAACCTCCGCACTTCATCTAAAGGCGTAGGTGAACAAAAGACAAAAAATATACAACTGAGTTGTAGTGCCTACATATTTCAAAATTAACTTTTACCATTGTGGGACAAACACCAACGCGCTGGTCCTGGCGAACATGGTTACTTCTATGAAGGTCAGACACGCAGGACTGCGCAGGCGCAAGCATAGGGCAAAATGGACGAATGCTGCCTTCACTGACTGCCACAAATGTCGTAAATACATAATGTCCATACATGAACGTACCAAGTACAGGACCATTGACATATATGTTTTGTTGTTAGTTAGTTAGTTAGTTAGTTAGTTAGTTAGTTAAGATAATGATTGTATATCTGTTACATGAATGCGGGACAATAAAAGCACACTCCAAGTATAATGAACTAAAACTGAACTAAAATCTAAAACAAAATATGAAAAAACATTTTTGTTACCTGAAATAAAAATAAAAACTAGACTTTATAAAAAATTAAAATATACCGAAAAGATATTGTGTTCTCAAAAACTAAATACATACAGAAAATGTCTGTAGTTTTTAATGACTCTAGCGTACTTATGGCTTGTCAGTGGTGAAGGTCAATATTACGAGGAGCAAATAAAGGCAGCAGTAGTTATCGCGAGTTTTCCAGCTTATACGGCGTTTTGACGCTCAACACGCGGAAGCTGTTTACGTTAGCAGAGTGCTCTCACACAGACGTTGGCTCGAGCCAAATTTCTTTCAAATTACTTACATTAATAACTCTGTGTTGGCTGATTTTATGTTTATTATAGCTAGTCGGGATGGGGAAAGCCGATTTTCTCAGCCCCAAGGCGATAAGCAACAGGATAAAAGCCAAAGGTCTTCAGAAGTTGAGATGGTATTGTCAGATGTGTCAGAAACAATGCCGAGATGAGGTGAGCTCTGTTTACCAACATAACCGTGTTTACCCCGATGTGTTGTTGTTTGTTTGGCTGTTGTTCTGAGGTGTTGTCTCTCTGCAGAATGGATTCAAATGTCACTGCATGTCCGAGTCCCACCAGAGACAGCTGCTGCTGGCCTCCGAGAACCCCAACCAGTTCATGGACTACTTCTCAGAGTGAGGCCAGGCAGTCTACACACACACACACACACACACACACACACACACGCACACACACACACACACACACACACACACACACACACACACACACACACACACACACAGCATGCTGCCAGCCCAGCTCACCTCACACAGCCCTCTCATGCTGTTTTTCTCCTCTCTAGGGAGTTCAAAAATGACTTTCTGGAGCTGATCAGAAGACGCTTTGGTGAGTCTGCACTTCCTTCTTATCAGGCTGAATCAGGGCTGAGACCCATGTTAGGTCGTGGGCCACATCCATCACATTGTTTTTGCTTGACGAATTGTATGTTGGCTCATGAAAATAACACATAATGTAGAATGACATAGAGCAGAAGAGAGAAATGCAACAGATACACAACATACAGGTTTGCCATTTACCTCCCAGAAGAGAATACTGCTCTCTCCAGCTGTGGGAATTGAATTGCAACTTCTATGTTTCCATCTTTCTTGAAAAAAAAAATCCATATCAGCCTTTTGCTTATTTGATAACGTTTGCCAAACTAACAGAGCCTTTTTTTTTTTTTAGTTAAATATATATATATTTTTTTTTTTCCCCATTTCCCACACACTGCAGTCGAGCCACAGTGAGAAAGCTCTCCCCTTTTGTTTCCGCCTCCTCTGCAGGGACCAAGCGAGTGCACAACAACATCGTGTACAACGAGTACATCAGCGACAGGGAGCACATCCACATGAACTCCACACAGTGGGAGACGCTCACCGACTTCACCAAGTGGCTGGGCAAAGAAGGTGGACCCATACCTACCTTTGTTACAACTATTTTATTAGCAAAACTGCTGATTCCTCGCTCCAAATGTGGTATTTTTTCATGTATAAAAAAAGATCAGAATATATGTAGCTATCAGAATTGTTTAACTGCCAAATATCTGCCCAGAAAGTATGACTCGGGAGCATTTGTGCATTCTGATCTTTTTGTATGTGGGAAAACGCTCTCTCAATGTGTTGCTGGTTGCAATATTTGTAACTGAGATGCAAAACTGCAAACTTACTGCCTATAAAATGTTAGGTTTTGTTAGTGACATGTTAAAGTGTAGTACCAGGGAACACTGTTTAACGTGCAGGATCTGTGTTGACATGACCGCTGTAGGGTTATGTAAGGTTGACGAGACCCCTAAAGGCTGGTACATCCAGTACATCGACCGCGACCCGGAGACCATCCGCCGTCAGGAGGAGCTGGAGAAGAAGAAGAGGCAGGACCTGGACGACGAGGAGAGGAGCGCCAAGTTTATCGAGGACCAGGTCCGCAGGGGCCGGGACGGCAAGGAGCCGGAGGTGAGGACCGGCCAGGCGCAGCGAGACTTCATGTCAGGAATACACGCGCATATTGACATGGCTTGGGACACAAGTGACATGATGTTTTTCTGTGTTTTATTGTTATTTAGGAGGCTCCAGTTTTCACCGAGCTGAAGCGAGAGAGTGAAGATGAAAAAGGTTTGTGTTGCTTCGTTTGCATGCTGGCACATTCCCGTTTCATGCACAAAAATCACCGAATTTGTGTATTTTTTTAAAAATCCTAATACATGTCATTTTAATTTTTCAGTTGCATTCAACCTGGGCGCCTCTTCGTGTGCAGCCGGCCCTTCAAAATTAAGGTACACACACTTTTAGACAGGAATCCCACGAGTCATGGAATTTCTGGAAAAGCCTTCATTTTTATTTATCCATTTATTTACTGGAAATCTATTCCAACCAGGTGAAAGTCAGGAAATTTAATGGAATTTTGCTAGCCTCCACTTTAAAAAAAAAAAAAAAAAAAATCAATAACCTGTTATTTAGCAAAAAAAAAAATGTATTTTCCATCATTCATGTCCACTTCCCACACAGAATGCCAAACTTTTATAAGAGTTGAGTTTGAAGTGCAATTAAAATTTTGGCCAAGGAAAGAAATGCCATGTAACATGTAAATAGGTGAAGGAATTTCAATATGTTGTCATGGGACGTTGTGATAAAGTCAAGGAATTTTACATTTGATTTAGAGTGGGAAGTTAATTGTGTGGCATGATAATGATGGAGGTCGAGTTTTAGTTTCTCTAAAATTTGGGTTTCCATCACTGCCCTTAGCACTGGCCTGGGTCCCAGTGCGCTGAAAGCAGCGGCATCAGCCTCCGTCAAAAGGAAAGATGTGCCAGGGACTTCAGAGTCCAAGGAGAAGAAGAAGAAATCGGCGCTGGATGAGATCATGGAGGTAGAGCACACCCTCTTAACCAGTAGTCGAGTTGTAAAAAAAAAAAATCAGGGGGGATGGTCAATTTTTTTCACTTGATGAAAAGTGAGGATGGCAGTTTTACAGAGGGGATGATTTTGACCGTTTTTATTTCAGGGGGGATGTCATCCACCCTCATCCCCCCTCAACTGGAGTACTGCTCTTAACCATGTAGGCCGTGATGAGGAAGTGTGTGTTTTGTACATGTGCCTGCCTTAGTGTGCTCAAATGTGATGCCTTCGTGTTAAGATGGAGGAGAGGAAGAAGCAGCAGTCGGTCAGGACGGACTACTGGCTCCAGCCCAACATCGTGGTCAAAGTCGTCACCAAGAGACTGGGAGAGAAGTACCACAAGCAGAAGGCCGTCATCAAGGTAACAGGCTCTGGATTTGGGCTGAGCAATTAATCGAAATGTTAAAGAAATCTTAATATGGCCGAATGCAATATCCCGACTTCACCATTAGGAAAAATGTTGGCAACTGTCTTAGGCCCCATAAACACCTCATGAAGTTAGAAAAGAGATAGAGATAGGTTTTTTGTCCTTAAGAAATTAAGCATTTCTAAAGTCATGGGTTTCCCTGAGCTTTGTGCCTCTGCTCTGCAGGGTCAAGCCGGGTGACTTTTGTCTCCTTGTATTTCTCCTGAGATAACGTTGACATAAGTGTTCTTTTGTACAGTTTATGTTCATTGTGTTATTTCTGTCAGTTTGCTCGTCATGAAACAGATTTTTACAGAAAAACAAGGTTTTCAAATGCTGAAAATGAGCGTGTGTTTCCAAAATAACAGCAGGGCAAAACAGGCTTTTATGTAGCACAAATTTGCAGGTGTGTTCATTTCCATACCAGCTCTCTCTTAGTAAATCTGGACACCAGTCCTCAAAAAAGTTGTGTAAGTGCTAAAAGGACTGTGGATCCTTTTGCTGTAGGAGGTGCGGGAGCATTACACAGCCATGGTGAAGATGATCAACTCCGGAGACAAACTGAAACTAGACCAGAGTCACCTAGAGACCGTCATCCCTGCACCAGGTGAGCCATGAAACATTTCATGACATGTGGGTGCTGATTTGATATATATATACTGCAATTCTGTAAGTGTTGTGATTTGATTTTACAAGATTGGGCAATGCTTGGATTACACTGGACTGTGGAAAACAGGTGAATCATACTTCCAAAGACGGTTATCACAAGCACATCCGTCAAATCGACTTTGAGCTTTAAACATTTCTCGCTTGCCTGCAGGAAAACAAACATGATAAAAGCCAATGTTGTGCCAGACTTTAAATTGTGGCGGTGCAGCACAAATATGTCTCTCAGTCTGTATTTCCTGTGATGATAGGCTTGAATAGCTCACATCTGCTGCATTCTAAGCAATGACATTTTTCCACTTCAATAAAATAAAAATGTCTAGAAGAAGGACTAAGTAGCAATTCGGGGTCAGCATGGCAATATAAAACTGAGATTTATAACTGAATAGATTTTTTTTCCTCTATAAGCTGAAAAACCTTGAAATAAATCCATAGTATGTAGGACTCAACATCTTCCCTCCTGCAGGCAAGCGCGTGTTGATTCTGAACGGCCCGTACAGAGACACAGAGGCCCTGCTGGAGGGCATAGATGAGAAAAACTTCTGCGCCACACTCACTATTGACTCAGTAAGTATTAAACTGCTGCCAGAACTGTATTAACTGTGGGCTCCTCTCCTATATGCTGTGTAACTGGCACACAGTGCCTGTGCGGTGTTGTATCTGTAAATTTATTTTTAGTTTCATGAACACATATCTACAAGGCCAGGCACTTTGTTTCTGTTGCCCTGCTGATGTGAATATGGTGCACGTTTTTTTTTACATCATACATTCATTTTCATCATATTCCCATGGTGTTTTTCTTTTGTAATTATATTATATCTACAGTTTCAAAGAAGTAAAATGTATTTCTTAGTGCAAAGGTTTAATTTTCAGTGTATCTTTGTAACAGGACATGTACTCAGCATATTTCATCCATTGATTCATACACTTCTACCTAATATGTTCCCGATATGGTGGAATTGTTGTGTGTTTTCCCTTTTCTGTACCCTTTTTTTTTTTTGCATTTTGCTGCAACCGCCCGATTTCCCCTCACAGTCTGATCTCGTCTCTTCAGGGTCGAATGAAGGGGAAGCGAGTCGACGGCATCGCCTACGAGGACTTCTCCAAACTGGCCTGAACCGACAACCTTCCTGTTTACATCTCAGCAGCCTGTTGGCTGAGGGACTCTACTGTGTCAGAGTCACTTCCCCTGGGCTCCTCATGTAGATATATATATATATATACATATCCCACAATGCATTTCCCACCGTGGTATCACAGTTTAACTTAGTTCATTGAGTTTGATTTGTTTAATGCATTTCTTTTGTATCATTATTCAAGTCAACCGTAACAATTCAGGTGTATTATTTCTCTTGAATAAAATACAACAAAAGTGACTTCTGGCGTTCTTTGCAAAATAATTGACTCACAAACAGCTGGACTGAATGATTTTCGGAGAACAATCAAAATCAAAAAAATGTTTTGACACATAGGGCTTTTCAGTGGCGTTCAGTGTTACACATTGTAGAGCTCAGTATGATTTTGTTTTTTTGTTTTTTTCATAACTCACCCCTTACAATATTTCATTAAGGCTTTACTGACCCAGAAACTAATAGCAGCACATGGCACCGGTTAATTTGTGTTTTGCTTCTACCAATCCCACTTCCTGGGTCGTGCGAGCCTCGCCGTGGTCTAGAGTTCTGGGAGGAAGCTGTTGAGATGCGGGACGATGTAGTCGGTGTAGTGGCCGTCGATGAAGCCTTTCCCACTGTTGTGTATGAACCAGCAGTAGACGTCGGAGCCGCGCTTCTTATCGCGTCTGTAGTCCTTTTGCCAGCCCCTGCAAGGCACACGAGTTTGAATGGCGTCAGCACACAGCTGCTGTGTTCAGCAGGACGTTTTGTGTGTGTTTTAGCGGGACCTACCTCGTGACAACCAGCCTGTTGCCTTTCACCTCCATGGTGGCCTCCTTCTTCAGGGGGTCGGCTCCTTCGTGGATGTCGTACACGTTCACGTCAGGCTCCGTGGAAAACTGGCCTTGGAGGTCACATACACATTACCGGTTGTCAGTTTTAATAGTCAAACATGAACGGAGCGACAGATTGTGGCTGATTTTGTTCTTTTGTTAACTAAAAACAGAATGAGTAGGATTTTCCTGAAAAATAAACTCATACAAAAATAATCCCTCTCAGTCATCACTTATGAGCCACTAGAAGTGTGTGTTGGTGTGTGTCTGCAGAAGCCCCACCCTCTGCCTTGATTTTTTTTTTTTTTTTCGTAGGACAGCAACATTATATTTTGGATGGTCATTTCATTCCATCTAGAAAATGAAAACTCAAGGTGGATAGCTTAGCCTAGGAGGAGGGGCCAACTTTGAATGTCCAGTTTACGACCCGCAACTAACAAATCCTACTCATTCTGTCTTTAACAATCTGGTATCGTCCAGCATAAGTTTATTTTTGTCCTAGAAATATTATTCAAGTGTGGAGTGTGAGGATATTACTGAACAGCATAGAGGACAGGTTCATTATTTTGGATCCGAGGCCGCATTTACAGATTATCTGGCATCATCCTCAGACGTAAAGAGCATCGTTTCACCAGCCGCTTCACCACTGATCTTGATGTCGATGTGCTGCAGGCTCCTGCACGGCTACAACTGCAGTCAATGGGGCGATCATAAATGGCTTTGAAAAACTAAGAACGTTCTCCTGAAAATGGTATCACAAATCGCCTCATTGACCCCTGTCAGGATCAATGCTGGAGTGACCGGTGAAATGAATGGACGATGCCAGATAATCTGTACATAGGGCCGAGGTTCCACAATGGAGTGTGTGAAATCTGCAAAATACAGATCCAATCCAAGAATATCGCTCTAGACGGCGCACAGTTTAACCAAACAAAGACGAGTCACATTAGAGACCCACCTATGAGCCCGTGGGCCAAAGAGGAGTAGCTGTTGTCGCTGGGGACGTAGATGCCGAGGAAGTCCACGTTGACAGGATGTTTTTTCCACACACGGTGAAGCAGCACCATCACCTGGATATTATCATTTATAGTGATCATAACGTGGGAGTTCTTCACAATGGAAATTTTCACCCTGAAACACAGAAACATTACAAAATGTACCCAAGAATTATTAACTCTTTTTTTTGTGCATTTTTTGAACTCACTGATGGGACTGGCAGGGTTGAGGAGGATAAAGCTGCACAAAGGAATTTTTTTAATGGAAAAATGCATTTGACTTTATCGGCTTGAGTCACCCTATTTGCACAAATCAAATTCTGACTTCGGGTTTGCATACTGCCCCTCACAGATGAAATGAAACGAACTGAAATGATCATTTATCGCTTGAATCTGTCCCACCCTACAGGAAGCAAATCAGTGTGTTTAAGGATGTGATGGTTACCCGTCCTGTGTGATGTCAGCCGTGGCGGTCCAAGTGAAGGAATGGTTGTTGTGGCCGTCCATCAAGCCGATGCTGTTGGTGGTGACGGTGACGCCGATGCCGTCCGGCTGGTAGTAGACTGAGATGGTGCCAAAGTAGGTGTTGAGTTTGTTCCTCTGCGCCCGCTTGGAGGCAACCAGCTCGCCGTTCACCACCACGCCTTCGTGACAGGACAGGACTTTATTAGACAAGAGGATTAGGGTGCCCAGATTGCTCACTTTTCTCATTAAAGGGATAGTTCACTGACTGGATACTGACTGGATGCTCCAAATGCTAAGTGTTAGCCTCCTGCCATTGAGGTGGACTTCCCCGCAGCTAATATTCTTAAAAAATAACCGCCTTAATACCCTCAAATTGCTAAATAAACAAAGTTTGAGGTTGATGATGTGTTGCAGAGGTTTTACAGCCGGAAAAAAATTTGAAGCTGCTCTGGTTGCTCATGGTGGCCCAACACTTTCCTCAGACACTTTAATTTGTCACTCGTCTGTATGTGCCATATGTATTAAACTATGTTTTTATACATATGTCTATAAATATATCTATCAGTAGCAACTATAAAACTGTTCACTACAACACTGTCTGACGCAAAATCATAATAATCTGAATGTATGACATAGTGAGGACATCAAGCTTGTCTTACTGAACTTTTAAGGGATAATACAATACAAGAGAACAACATGTTGAGCTGAAAACCTCCTGTGGCCGTCCTGTCCCTGAATAGTTGAGGCTGGCTGATGTTTCACACCACAAAACATAACAGCTAAAGAATTTTCCTTCACCAGTCGAAAGAAAGTGAGAGACAGAGCCGGAGAAAGAAAGATTTGTAATAACGAATAACGAATCCTCCACTAGGATTTGTCATAAGCCAGGCATCAAACAGTGAAGAACACAAGCATCCAGCACTCAGTGATGATGAGAGCAACATAGCACCACTACTGTACCACATAACAGCTGGGGGGGGCAGTGAAATAATATCACATTTTTCACTATCCCTCAGGTGCAAAGTGCTGCTGTCACAGGCAATCAGTTTGTAATACCTTGGTATAGCAACTGAAAACGTGAGGAGACCGTGGTGGAGACGATTAATAGCCTGTGTCTCATACCATTTGTAGTGAAAGTGCTGGTGTTTTTCCAAATTAAGGGCACATTTCCTCATAAATCTTGTCGCCACTTGTCATCTCCTCCTTGGTAAGTTTGGTTTCACTGTCGGAGGCGACTTTGCCGCTGGCCCCCTGACAGCTTTAACACAGTTTGTGCTGGAGGAACAATGCCCTCTTGCTGCTCAGTGCCGTCAGTCAATCCAGCAGATTTGCAGCCCAAACCATTTTGCTGACACATGTAAAAATGTTGTGTAGATCAAGGCCACAAGAGGCCACAAGAGCCAGTCGCCTTATTAGTTCAAGGTCACGTCTTAAAATAAATGTGGTGCTGTGAAGATTTATTGATGTTAAATTGCTACATGTGTCAACTTTCATATAGATAGTGATTGATATAAAGTTTGGGCTAGGATCAAGAGTAATACATATAGTGGAGAGATGTTTTTTTTTTTTTTTTTTTGTACCTTACCTGTTCCACGGTCGGACACCAGGTTGAGAATGTGCCCAGGCTGGGAGTCGATGTTGAAGCAGACGTCCATCTGGTTCCTGGGCAGGTGGACGATGAAGTGAGGGTCGTTCTCCACTGGAAGAGAGGCACCGAGCTTGTTACACACTTCAGCTGAGAGACTTTTCATGATGTTCAGCGAAGGTGTGTATGCGTTTGGGGCTGAACGATATAGCGTTATGATATCTACGTATGAACATGCACAATATCTTAAAAGGAAACAATATGGACAATATTACATTTAGGGTTAAGGTTGGCCTAAGACAGTGATTAGTCTATTCTGATCGAAAAAATATTTTGTGAAGTGGCTGCATTTTCTATGTCTAATTGGTATTGTTATGCTGTTTTTGAAGAATGCTTAATTTTCAGAGTAGCTACACTTAAAATTTCAGTATGTGAACCCATAGTCATACCGTATATCATATTACTATCGAGATATTTGACATAAATTCCGAGGCAATTTTGTTCATATCATACAGCCCTAGTGAGCATGCATGTGGGGGTGTGTGTGTGTGTGTGTGTTACCTATAGTGATGTGCTCAGGCAGGGCCCCCGTAGCCTGTCTGGGGGTAGCAGGAGTGGTAATCTGGACCCAGGGTGGAGCCTGGTAGACGACTGGCACCACAGGCTTCATAAGAGACGCCGATGCTCCTGTTCCTACGCATGTCATTAAACGCAGCATGAAGCAGGGCGGGAAATATACATCAGGGCAATATTGGGCTTTTATTGAAAAGTAGGTCGCAGTAAATCAGTGTCACCCACGTCTGATATGATGGATATGATGCAGTTTAACTGATTACATATTTAAGTGAGGTCCGGGGACCTCCAGGGGTCCCTGATCAGCTCCCATGGGGTCCTCACCAAAATGAAGACTAGTTTAATTACACTGTAATTTAATTTACTTGAAATTATTACAGTGCAGAAAATATATAAATGTATGAGGGATTGTTTGAACATTTTCTTATTGGTTTAATCTCACCATGATTTGTCAGTGTTAAAGTATGGCATTGACACATCTGAAACCTGAGCAAATTCATGATTTCTTTCAAAATGTGGGGGAAAAGGGTGATTAGAAAATTAGAAAATTCAAAAAAAAAAACTTACTGGAAATATTAGTTAAAAAAAAAAAAAAAAAAAAATATAATATATAATTTTATAATAATTTTATATATAATGATATAATTTAAAAATAAAATTTGTAAAAATTTGAGGACAATTTTTTTTTGAAACCTTGAAAAATAAGAAGACAAGTAAACTGTATTCATAATTATTAAAATTACACATTTAAAGGTCAGATCAGTGATGCTGGACTCGCATCAGATTTCTTGTGTTTGAATGCCTGTGAAAAGCGTCACAGAACATGAAAAAGTTTGCAGACCCCAACAGGAACTGATTCTAATCTAACATTTTGACCAGATCCCAGACATGTGCGTGCATTTATTTTATGATTTCGTTATTTGTGCCTTTGGTTTCAGTGGAGTTTTAATGTCCCATGATGGTCTAATTGCTGTTTCCACAAGCGTAAAGTTCTGGCGGACACACTGAATACCTGTAAACTGATTTACTTTAACTGTCCTAGGAAAGGTTTTATTGTTTTATTAAGGTCAGCACAAAACATCTATCTGTTACAACCCCAAGAATGTCAATGTCAGTGCCAGCCTTCAAAAGCCAGTTTAGCCCTGTGCATTTTGTTCAGACACCTGAGCAGCAGCCTCGTCTGGGGTCCTTCGGGGAGTCGGCCAGCAGCCTCTCACTGGCGTCGTCACTCTCCACCAGCAGAGCGGTGAAAGGAGTAACAAACTGGTGCTCCACGGCCAGAGACAGGATCCTCTGGGTGATCTTCCTCTTTTTGGCAGCTGTCGGAGCCACAGACCTGCAGGAGATCCACACTGCAGCCATCAAATACTGACAAAACCACAACAGAGGCCTTTGGATTATAGAAGAATACTATAAAATGTTCTCAACAGGTCAGTGTCCACTGTCTCTCACCTCTCTGCTAACAGCTGGTTGACAGTGATGTAGGCCCACATCTGTCTGGCGAAGCCCGTGAAGGAGTGCTGCTGCTTGGCCAGCTCTGTGTCCAAATCCATGGTGTCGGCTTCCGTCTCCAGGGAGAGATCCAGACGAGCCTGGAGAGCAAGTGTCAGTTAGTGTTAGCGCTGATGTGTGTGTGTGTGTGTGTGTGTGTGTGTGTTCTTGTGTAGTCATTTTTATGAAGACCAAATAGGTAGAAAATAGGTAGAGGTTTAATTTAAGTAAGGGTTCAGGTTAAAGTAGTACACCATGTCTTTGGGAAACTGGTCTATTTGCAACCAACTGAGTGATGTGAGCATGCACCTAAATCCTCCATGTGTCCTCAGTGGATCATCATGTGGCATCAGTGTCACATCCATGCTTTTAACATCCACTATGTTTAGAGATAATAAGATGCCAGCATTATCCAAAGATGTAAGGCTGAACCTTTAGTAACAAAAAGAGATTTTTTTTTTTGTTTGTTTGTTTGTTTGTTTTTTTTTAAATATATGATATGTTGACTGCTTTATTTTTTGCTGTGCATGGTCTCCGAACACTTAGTCACTTAGTATGGAAACAGGCAAAGTAGTCCCCATTACTTAACAGGAGGCCTATATTATATTTGGACTATGTTTCATTTAGAGTTTATTAATCTCCTACAAAAAAAAATTATATATTCGGATACCACTTTGTTACATATATATGTATATATATATATATATATATATATATATATATATATATATATATATATATATATATATATATATATATATATATATATAAAATCTGTTTATTGAGATTAGAGTTAGAGTGTCAGGGAATGAATGTTTTAAATGGAACATCCTCACAGGGATGGTAATACAGATGTGTGACTGTGAGTGTGTGTGGTTGTGAGTGTGTGTTACTCACAGCAGACGCTGTAGTAATGCTGCTCAGGATGTTGCTGTCAGACGGCAGCACCTTGCCAGCCACCACCAGCTCAGAACCGCCGAAAAATTTGTCGAAGCGGTTCTGGGTGACGTCTGACACCATGTCATCAGGGAACTGAATATTGATCCTCCTCAGCAGAGGGGAGGAAACCTGGCTGTAAAACGTCTGGAGGGGCAGGGAGACAAAAGTGGAGAGGGAGGGGAATGAGACAGTCACAGCCTCAAGTTTGAGGACACAATTTCTGTGAACAAAGTGGAACAAAAACTTTTGACCGACCAGATTTTATTTGATCAGTGTGATAAATTATTAGACACAGGCCCTGAAAGTGAAATCCGCACAGAGAGAACATCGGGTCCTCTAAGTTTGTCCCTGGACTTCTTCCAATTTTTGCTTGATCTTTGTTCTCTATTGCAGTGATAAAACCTGCGAGATCACATTTGGACTTCCTTAGGCCAAGGTATAGTGAGTGCCACTTTTCCGTATAAACGTGACTCTTAAATGAAGGTTTCAAAGTCAGAGAAATGTAACATCAGTCTGGACAGTAAGTGCTAATTCTGCCTAATGGAAGGAAAAAATACTTAACCTCTTCTATGACTGCCCTTAAAGTCAAGTATGTTGGGCTCACTTGCAAAGCTCCTTTCACAGGAAAATTACTTTTTATTATGGGTCTTAAGCAAAAAACTAAAAAAAACTAAACTAAAAAAAAAAAAAAAAAAAAAAAACCTGCACTACCCTGCAGGGCTTTTTTTGTGTCCGAACCCAACCAAAGCCCAAGTTTTTGAAGGTCCTTCATCCCTAGGTTACATTTACTGCCTGAAATAGCCTACGTGTTGCGTTATGCGTCATCATGTAAACTCCGGCCCTATACAGGAACTTGCCCAGAACAGACAATAGGTCCATCATATTAATTTATTTTTCACTAGTTTCATTAAAATAACGCTGATGTGACCAAACCTGGCCTGAACCTGAATATAATATCTAAATTTTTGTCCAAACCAGGCCCAACCCATAGGGTCCCAATGGAAAATGAATAAATGAATGAATGAATGAATGAAAATTTTCTTTATATCAGATAAAGTATCTGAGGGTGCCACTATTCAACCTGTCACTACATTTAGATTGTGTTGTTATTTAACTCTGTACAGGGATGTTATTTTCTTCAATGTAAAAAATGATCAGATTCATGATTGGTCAGGGGAAAGGTTTTCCGGGGCGCTGTCATACCCGTAACTGTTCTGCAGCATCATGATTGGCGTAGATCCTCTGGGCCACGCCTCTGTTCTCCATGGCGATACGTTCCAGGAAGTCATAGTCTACGTCAAAGCCGATGCCCAGTGAGAAGAGCGAAAACTCCTCCCTCATCACCCGCTTCACATTTTTCTGGATGGTGCTGAGCTTAATCTCTCCTGAAAAGAGAGAACGAGCAAGACAGAAATGGAAGATGGTGGAAAAAGACACATTATACAGACCTTCAAAGGCACTAATTATGCTTTACAGTAGCTATGTACATCATTATCAAAAAGACTGCTTGGGTCACTTGGTGTTACTTATTTACAGGCTCAGCACTGGAGATGGGATGCTTTTCTCTGTAGTATACCTGCATAAGCTAATAGGAGTCTCAGTGACATAATGGAACACCACACTGTCAGCAGGTGAGATGAGACTGAAATCTGTGTGAGAAAGACAGCTGTCTGGACACAGGAAATCGTATATGTGGACAGGGAAAGTCACAGGAATAAGGTGTGTCAGTCTCACCAACAGTAGGATCTCCATCAGACACCAGAATGATCATGGAGACAGAGCGAGGGTCGATCATCCCTTGATTGGATGCCTTCAGCAGCATCTGCACTGCCCTCATCAGTGCCTCATTGATGTTAGTTCCTGGGGTCAACCGGAAATAAAGGGCAGTCATTGACAGAGATAGACAAATGTTTGATATCGGCAGTTCTCTTTTCATGTTATTTATCTGGTCATCATAGCATCCAAAGTCTTACAAGCCCTCAAGGATATTGTTAATTCCCCTGTTTTCTTCCTCATCAGCAGTGTCTCACCTCCATTTGGTTTGATGTTCTGGATGTATTTTTTGGCCTCTCCGATTTGGATGGAGGAGCCAGGAACTAGCTCTTCACTCCAGCAGCGCACATTATGGTTAAAATCGATGATGCTGAAGTGGTCGTCTATTGTCAGGTCATCTAAAATAGCCTGCATAGCCTCCACAGTCTGTAAGAGAAGAGTGAGTAGTTTGGTATTTTGGGCGTCCTGAAGTGTGGCCACATCATGACAGTGTTTTACAATGGAGGGTTGAAGAATGAGTGAGATAAAATGAAAGGGACAGGGAGCACTGTTGGAGGGGTCAGAGTGCACAGATCTCCATATAAACTCACCAGGACAGTGACCACGTACCTGCTTCATCTTGACTCCCCACATCGAACCACTGACATCGATGACAAATACAATGTTTTTGGGAAGGGGTGTGAGGTTGGATGGTGCAAAGAAATGGACGAAGTGGCCATCAGACACCTTGAGGAAACAGTGCAAGCTTGAGCAACAATTATATCCTTTCTGCTTCTGTCAAAATCATTCTAGCTGTACACACAGAACAATAATGGTTCTAAAATGGTTCTTTAAAAGGCTGTGGTTCCATGAAGAGCCATCAACTACTAAACAAGCACTTTATTTAGTGGATGGCTCCTCATTTGAAAGTACCATAAGGTACCATGGTCTCAAAGGGTCTTTATGGAAACAATGGCATGATTCTGAAGAACCATTCTAGGTTGTAGTTAGCACCTTTATTTTTCTGTATGTATGCCATATTACACCTAAATAGTTTGTACATTTACACTTGGATGGCATATTTGTGCTTGAATGTTCAAACATGTGATACCTGTAGCTCCCCAGCGTTGCTGTCTCTCTCTACATCGTATTTAACAGTGAAGATGCCATCTATAGCACTGGTAGTGCAGTTGTCACACTTCTTTTGCTGCTGTACAGTGGGCTTAAAGACGATATGAGCCTGGGGATGGACACATACATGAGGACTATTTGGGTGCTGAAAAGCCTGAATACAATCAAGAAGAGATGAAGGCATAAAACAGAGTGTATTATGTTACCTTATCTTTGGTGAAAGTCTTTTTGATCAGTTCATTGAACTGATCCCCAAGGGTGTTTGGTGTTTCTACCATGGAAATGCCCTTTGGCTCATAGATGTATACATCCACCTAGACAGAGGTCGGGTCAAGGGTAAATGCCAAGTGAAATACACATACACAAACACAATCCCATTCCTATAAATAATAACCCCCTTCACCTGGAACTGTGGCACCAGTCTTCCAGGCTGCAGGTGCAGTGTGTGCTCATAGGAACTCAGTTTCCTGTGCATCATTTCCTGGTAGTGGAGCTCAAACTCAATGTTACTGCCAGGGGGAACGTGGACTTCTGTCTTAAAGGTCTCCATGTCCTGGGAATTAGCCCTGGCAGGAAAAATCATATCAGTCTCTTTGCAGAATCTGGCAATAATACCCAGTGAATCTCTGAGATTCTTATACCCAATCCAAGAGGCTGGTCCAGTACCTGACAATGCCTGCTGCCTTGCCTCTGGCCCTGGCCTGGGCATACAGATTTCTGGCAACGGTTTTCTCTTTCACCGAGCCAACAAATGTTATCCCATTCACGTTCCTACACAAAGGAAGCAGTTAATTTTCAAAGTTAAAGAGGCGTATGTATGTACATGCTGTGTACAGTGGATTGCTTGGGTTGTGTGAAACTGGAATATTGCTCACATGGTGAAGTTGGTGATGAATGCTCGTTTGGGGATCTGGACATTGAAGCCGATGCTCTGGGCTTTGGAGCCAGAGTTGACCACCGAGCTCCTGACAGTGGTGTGGGCAAAGCGTGAGGTGATGCGACTCTCGACCTTGTAGCTCTTAACAGTAATGTCCTCTCCCCGGATAGCCTGTGCATGCAAACACAGAACATGTGAAGAACTGAAAAGCAATAAGAGCAGGACCTGGGTGTCAACATCTCAGATGCAACCAAAAATGCTACTTTTCTGACATCTTAGACTTGTCTCATTCTCAATCTGTTTTTGACTTGGACTTGTCTTGTTCTTGGCCACTACTTGATAATAACCTTTTTCCATCTATGTAAATATTTTCAGAGATATGTTTTTCTCCACCTGATCCATCTTAATCTATTTTCCCCTCAACACTAAAAACAACTCAAGGGGCTACACATATGTGTATTATGTAAATGTCCTCAAACTTCAGTGCATTGATTAATCAAAATTCTATGCACTAAATAGTTCAATGTTGAAGACTCGAGCACAGAGCTCCTTCAGATTAATCTATATTTTTTCATCTGTAAGAAACTCCTTATTCATTATTTAAATCTGGAAAGATGTAAAGTGCTTATTGCCAATTTGGCCTTGATCTTGAATTCAAGATCAAGACGAATTTTGCTCTAGTTTCAGTCTTGACTTGATCAACCTCCTTTATATCTTGGTCCTAGATTGAATTAGATTCAGTTAAGGTGGTCTTGATTACAACTCAGGTGAATCTATCAGGAATATGCATCAAACATGGTTTGCCTCAGTTTGAAGCTCTTTACAGTTCACATCTCTGTAGGAACAAGTTTGCCATGTTTTATCTAGGACTTCACCCAACCTGATCAGCATGCAATAATACCCCAGCCACCACTGGTCACATGTACATATTTTAATTAAATGTGTTTTTTACTTTGTGTTATTGTACATTATGCATAATTCAGTCTTTGTATCGTAAAACAGAATGAAGTTAACTCAAAGTCAGTCCTGAGAATCTTCTCAGTTGAATCCACCAACACATTTTCTTACATTTGCAAACATGTGAGCAGCCCTAATGCTATAATAGTGACGGCAGCCACTGATGAGATTTCACTGTCTGCAACTCAAGACTCATGGCCTTCTCCACATGCCCTGCCAGATAGATAATCTTTCTCAAGCAGAAATCCAAGACATAATGTTCAAATAAATGCTGGGTGGTGGAGGTCATGGCAAATTTAAAACTAGACAGACCGAAGCTCTCAGTTTGGCAGTTGCTTTAAATTGTTTGGAATCTGCACCACATCCTAAATCCAACACAAATGAATCTGTGTTTAATTTTATTTGTTTCATCTTCTGTATGTTATTTATCTAAATTAGACTTGGAACTGAGTGCTGTATCAACCTGTTTGTTCCAAAAAATATTAAAAATATCACAGTTGCAATATGTGATTAATTGGCAGCACAGTCATGATGTTATCACTCATGGAGAACTCTTCAAGAAAATGGCATCTTTTCATTATACAACACATCCCAAAGCTAAATGAAAATGATCTTGTCATGGGTTGAGTCGACTTTGGAAACTACTCATCTAACACTGCCAAAAACACCGAAATAGTAGATTGTATCAAAACATACTTCTCATGACTGCCACTGATTTCATTACTTGGGGAGAAAAAGAAAAACTTGCTTCTATGCAGTAAAATGAAGCAGAGCGGGATTAGCAGAGAGTGAAGTCAATAACCTGTCAGTCACGGGAATCTCTTCAAACAGCAGCATATTGACTATCAGATAAGGTTAAACTCTGTCACAGTGGAGAGGGCTTCAACAACAAGCAGACAAACGCACCTCAAAGTCTTCCTGCTCCTCACTGGTCAATATCGCTCTCTGAAACAAACAAACACATACACATATGCACATCTTCAGCCTCACATTGTCTCAAGAGAAGATTATCAACCAAGAAACTGCTTTTCACAAGTTAGAGATGACATAGGGAATATGTTTACAAACTGCGTGGGTTACTGGCCACATTGGATGAACGGTGTTGACTAAATCTGTTTGTGTGTCATCAGTACAAGACAGTTCATGGATCAATGACTGCAACTATTGCAACATCAGTGACAAAAGCAAGCCCACAATTCATGCTTAGGTATTATACAATCAGACATGTACATAATCAGGCTCAAAAGAAAGAAAACGTCTCACCCTGTTCCTTTCCTGATGATCCTGCAGACCTGACTGGTGGAAGAAAAGAAGGGGTGTTGATCACTGAAACCCTCAGATATAAAAACTTTATTTAACCAGACAAATTGACTACATTCTTGTATTTACAGCATCAATCTATAGGGGAATAGCTCCTGGTATGTTCCATGTGGCGATAGACATAGTACAGTAGTAAAACCAGATATGTGATTTTGATTCATGCTTATAAGGTACACCAGTTTGACGCCACCTACAGCGGTAAATGCTATGAATTTTACTTTTTAAGATTTATACCAGCCAAAAAGGTGCATAAGCACTGCTCTGCAAGTAAAAATGACCTTCTCAGTGGGTTTACCCTCCAATCCACCCCTGTTTATACCCTTCAACTCACCGGCTCTCCCTCCCATTCTCCATCGATGACAAACTCAAAGCAGTGGCTCTGGTGGAGGAGAAGCAGCCCCAAAAGCAGCAGCGGTAGTCGCCTCATATTTCCAGGCCTGTTGGCTCAACCAGGCAACCCTCAGAGATACAAACGGCACAGTGAGATGGTCCTTCTGCCTGCAGCCTTCTTCGAAACAGAGAACCCCAAACCGAGGGTTAAAATCCACTGAACTGATTGACTGCCTGCCCCAGTCAATATTTGTTGTGTTTCACGTATCCCACAGAAGAGAAGGAAACTTTGAAACTTGACCTGTTGTGTGGGCAGGGTAAATAGGACATATCTGGGCCATTCAGGTGTAGATCAAACAACGCCTTCAGATCCCAGTCCTAACCCTGACATTGTTTCAAGAACTTTGACTGATGTTGGCTCACATTTGGCCAGAGGTCATCTTGAGGCATCTGTGTGTGTGACACATGCATGACAGCTTTATAACAGACTATGTGGGGTATATAGTGCAGCTGAAAAGAATACAGAAAAATACACCCAAACATCAGTCCATTTCAGGAAGGTGTAATGTTGCCATATGGCCACAAGATGGCACCAACGTAGGCCTGATTGTAGTGACGCCTTTATGTTTCCTCTTGTTATGGTATAATATTTAAAAGATGATTTTCCTCCTTTTCTGGCACTTGTAAGTATTAACATTTTATATTTCAGGCATTTATCTGACCAATGTGACTTACCATTAGTGTAATGATAACAAAAAAAAAAAAAAAAAAAAAAAAAAAAATGAGTAGGAAACAAACCTCCAGTAACACTTGTAGCATAAAGAACAACTTTCGGCTTGTGGGTCATGAGTATCTGGTCACATAGGAAATAAGGAGTTCAAAGGTCAGGGCCTTAGTGTTTATATTTATTGTGTGGCTACAGAACAATCATGTAAGAAAAAAGACCATGAGCTAAAGAGATATTTGCAATTGTGTTTTGTGTTTAGTAGTGTAGAGTAGGCTACAAGAGTGTTTGCATACCATATGTACTTTAAAATAATTTACAGCCTTTAAAAACTATTTTGTGTGTTTATCTTGTACATTTTCTCCTTAATGTTGAACAGATAAAATTGGTATCAATTTACAGTTACATTTTTGCTATGACACTAATTATACCAGAGGGGAAATGGGCCCAGGCAGCCTGCTAGCTGATGGACACTCAAATAGGCCCCATTATAATGGCAGAGAGTCATGCTGCCTTAAAGTGCTCCTCATAAACTCCATTAACCGAGGTTTGCAAGTCAGAAGAGTGTCTTGTCACACAGTCGGGTGCTTTGAGTTGGAAATAAAAATGAAATGGACTCCAAAGAAAGTATTTTTTTTTATCCTAAGGGGATAAGAGAGTTCACGGGAAGGTTGGAGTCTATTCCAACAGGCGCAGGGAGGAAAGGCAGGGAAACACCCAGGGCAGATCACCAGTCAACTACAGTTCATTAGACATAACATCTAATTGTAAAATGCATCACCTTTACTAACAGTGTTGACATGCTTTCCAGGCTCTTTGCTCCATAATTTTACATCATAGGAAGCCCATTTCCCCAGCTGTAGACCTGTTTCCCACTGTGTCACCTGTGTGCGCTTTTTTACGATTGCAATAATTCCGACTGCACTTGAAGACAACAGCAGCCGAGACTGCTATTCATTCACAAGCAGGACTGAAAGTACAGCATCTCTGTCCCTGTGGGTGGGTGTGTTTCCCGAGTCCCCCCTCCCTTCCTCCCTCCCTCCCTTCCAGTCTCACTTCTCGGTCCGGCACTGTGATCCGGACGAGCGGAGACTCGGAGCACTGCGCACTGGAAATAATGTCCCATTTATCTCTTTGATTTTAACAGAAAAGGACTGCAAGATGCTGGTCTGGACCCTGCTGATGTGTTTCAGCCCCTCCATTCTGGGACAAGTGGTGGAATCTCAGTTTGAGGATGATTTCTACTCCGACCTGTCCGACTTTGATTTAGACATTGTAAGTCATTTCAGATATGACAGTGTACACATGGTGCCACCAGTTTGGGTGTCTTCAGCTGACCGTTGTGTATTGTGTCCACAGGCTCCACGCAGGGTCCCTCGGCAGGTGAAAACCATACTGACCAAGGTAAAAAAAAAAAAAAAAAAAAAAAAAAAAAAAAACATCATCAAAAAGGCTGTGGACTATGAATTTATGTGCGCTTTTTTTTTTTTTTTTTTTTGGAAGTTCCCATTTTTCGGGTACCCTGTGCATTTTGTGTCTTGAAATGGCTGAGTATGGTATGGCAAGGTGTAGCCTACATGAGTCGAAAAACTGAACTTGAACACCTTATCTCTATGAGGGTGAGCAAAGGTCAAGCCAAAATCTTCAGCCATTTCTAAACAAAATCACCTTAGGAATTCAGGACCAGTGTTCCCTAAGCTGGCGCTTTGGTGACCCACATCTAACAACTTAAAACACCGATTAAATAATATGTCAGTGCTCCATTTTGACCCCAGAAATTCAGTCAGTATTTGTGACTCTGGGAGTTCTGAGGGTTTAGTTTTCTGCCATATGCTTGGAGTTTAATGAGCTGACGGCCCTGACTCCAAAAATAAAATAAAATAAACAAGAAAAGGAACAGTTTAAGTGACCTTCAATGCATGACCTATTTTGTGTGTTTGGTGTTTTTTTTTGTTTTTTTTTTTAATCAGAAGTGTATTTTGTCATCCTGAATCCTCCTCAGGGTGTGACGCACGGAGGCGCTGCCAAACGCGCGTCAGATGCGCCAGAGTAGCTGTAATGCGCTGGCTCTCTGCAAAAAACATTCCAATATTTGGGGAAGAAGTGCCACTAGCCTGATATGTTTTTGGAACTTTACAGGGGAATTTCATTTTCTCCTCTGGGGTCACTGAAGTTTCATCTAACTTCAAAGGAAATTGTGGAGTTTCCACTATACGCACGGCTCAGGACGCGCGCCACAGTACCCAAATCGGGCATTAAACGCACAAAATAACCTTTCCAAATATGATGCAATGCTGATTTTAGTGGTGAATGTAAACTTGGTGACTTAATAATGTGAATATGCCAATGTGCCGAGCAGGAGAGCAAACCGCACATCCAAGAGCTCTCCATCAAGACCACCATCATCTCCCGGTACGCCTTCACCGCGGTGTCCTGCGCCATGCTCAACCGGCACTCCGCCGCCGCCCAAGGGGTCTTCCAGTTCCAGATCCCCGCTGCTGCCTACGTCTCCAACTTCACCATGTAAGAGTTTGAACAGCAAGAGTAACTTAAGGTAGTTAGTGAAGCCTAAATGTTGCAGAGATGCTGATTTGAGCCCCTAAACGCATCAGTAACTTTAAGTGTATCGGCTCAGAATTGGACTCGGCTTGGATCTTGGACAAATAGATTGGCTGCACACGCTTGATTCAAGTTCATTTTCTTGGTCAGTGATCACAGGGCTTGGCTGAATGTGACGCTTGCGCATACCTGAGCTTAAGTGAGTCCTGTGATCCTGTCCTGTGATCTTGGAGTGTTTTATCAGAATGCTGGGGGAAAAGGATCAAATACAAAATGCCAGAATTTTTTTTGAAAGCCATGTCTTTAAAAACATGTCACAAGAGGACTATTCAGGTCCGGTGTTCTGTAAAAGCTGACATATGTCTAATAATTAATCACCAAATTGTAATAACTTCTCAGTCATTATTCATTGTTCCACATGTAAGTGGGTTTAGAAGTTTTGCTGACTTATATTATGTGCATGGAGTTGACCATGGTGTTTTAGTGAATCGACACTCCTATAATTGGTTGTGTGGTTTTATGATGCTTCAGTTACCATGGGCGAGGAGGCCACAAAGGCTGCACACAGAGGTTTATACTGCCATTAACTCACACGGTCACTTTGGCTCATTCATGCACAGCGCTGTTAACTGTAAATGGGTGAACAACGGGATTTTGTCCACAAATTTCACCTTTTGTCTAAGAAAACACTGCATGAACCAAGACAATAGGTGGTGCTGAATAAGAGCCACCAGCCTAATCCTTGACCCCTGACCCCATGAACCAGGATCGTCGGAGGGCGGGTCTTCCAGAGCGAGGTCAGGCCCAAGGAGAAGAAGGTCAAACAGGGGAAGGGGGAGAACAGCAAACCCAAGAACAAAGAGTCAGGTGACACAAGGTAAGAGAAACCCCAGTGTGTGCCTGTGTGTGTATGTGTGTATTGTGCACGCTTGAGTCTGTGTGTGGCCACTCCTATAGTCTGATGTCTCTCTGGCGTCTCCTTGTAATTACACAGCAGAAGTCAGTCCCTCTCATGTTCCTATTTTGCAAACAGGATTGATAATATCCCAACTAAAACCTCTTTTGACACAACCAGGAAGCCACAAAGAATGTGTGTGTGCGTGTGTGTGTGTGTGTGTGTGTGTGTCTGACCAGACTGGAGTGGGTCTGCAAAGTAAGATCATTGCCCTGGAGAAAAAGAAATGTCACATAAATCTGTGACACGGCTCTGACAGGAAGAAATGACATCACGTTGTTTCCAGCTGTCGTCCGAAAAAGTGACATTTCATAAAATGCAAATGATTCATCGACTCCACTGTAAAAGACAAGAGGAGAGAAGGAAGGGAGGAACTGAAGTGCAGGATGATGAGTATAGAAAGAAGGGTGCAACACACACACACACACACACACTTGCACTAGGCTCAGTATCAGGTCACGTTGCACTTCCATATTTATGATATCACCACTTGGACAGTTTGCTTTGCCACTCCACCCCCTCTGAGTGCCTCTCCTCCCTAATTGCTCCATTTCTCCCTTTTTTTATTCCCAAATCCATTCTCTCTGTCCACTGCTCTCACTTGTTACGTTTTTATTTAACCTTTATTTAACCAGGCTGGTTGTTAAGATTTCAAGAGAAGTAGAATCATGTCAAATAAAACCTGCAGCCCAACAACATTCAAAAATCTACAAAGGCAAAATATACAGTCATATAAAAGAAATCACAATGAAATGAGAATAGTCAAGAAAGAGCAAGAGAGAGCAAAGTGAAATCTTCTCTGCAAGTGCTCTTAAAGACACTGGTGCACTATCAAACTAGAGATGCACAATATTTGATTTTTTGCCAATATCCAATATGCTGATATTTTCCAGCTCTTTTGGCCAGTTGCCAGTACTGATATATGCACATCCTTCTTTGCACCTGATTGCAGAGAACATCATGTCTCTCTTGTAGTGGAATTAACATTATTATGCCTGCTCTTACAATGATGGCCCACCTGCAGATGCAGACATAAAATACAATGCTTTTCAAACTGTTCAGAATTCAGCTACATCAACTTAGGCATACAGCATGCTGTTTCATACTGTGTCATATATTGGCAGAAATTTTCATTTCGGCTTGATTCCAATATTTCATTTTAAAGCCAGTACTGGCCGATATGGACGACATGCTGATATTATCATGCACCCCTGTGTTAAACTAACCAAGGACCAGCTCTTTCAGTTTTTAGTCAGTTCCCCTGTACGGGGAGTGGAATTTAAAGCATTGCCATAATAAAGTTAGACTAATATGGGATGTGGCAGACTGACTGCAGTTCTGATAGATTTATATCTAAGATGACAACTGCCAAAATTTTGTGCAGATATTCAGCATTTTTAAATCTAATACTGAAAAAGAACAGAAAAGTATTTATGGTAGGTGTCCATGAAAGGCAACACACACGTTATCTGCTGCCTCTGGAATCTGGAATAGAAACTGTGGCTATTTCTACCATTAAAAATATTTTCAACATAACCATTATGTTAAGAATAAAATCCTGGAAAATACATTATTAATAATTTTCTGATGCTATCAAATATAAAATGCTAACTCTAATGCTAGCCCTGATTTTCTAAAGATTTTTTGCACCGGTTCTTACAGACAACTGGTGTGGTACTGATCAGTAAATATGCAATCAATAGACTGCATCATATCTAGAGGTGAATGACACTGACTGCTTGATGTCACATTTTTAATAAAACACCAATATTCTCCCCATATCGGTTGTTCCTCATTTACTGGCCTAATACTCCAATCAAATGGTGGCTTGAAACTGTCCCACACCGGTTTCATCCTGTCTGCTCTGTCCTCAGCTCTGAGTCGGAGGTGGAGGTGTTCAGGATGGCAGTCAGCATCCCGGGTCGAAACCGGGCCGTCTTCCTGCTGACCTATGAGGAGCTCCTCCAGCGGCGTCTGGGACGTTATGAGCACGTGACCAGCCTGAGGCCACTGCAGCTGGTCAGCCGGCTCAGCCTGGAGGTCACTGTCGTCGACCACTCGCCCATCACGCACCTCGAGGTGCTGCCGCTTCGCAACGGCAAGAGCACCAGCGCCTCCAGCGCAGGCTCTAATGCACCGAAGACACTGGGTGGGCTTTTAATGTTTTTCTCATAGTTTCATCTTGATACTTTAAATTTTTTCATACAGCAATAGGGGCACTCCTTTAATTTTTTTCTTCTCATTTTCTTCTTTGCCTCCACATGTTCTACTGCTGTCATTTCGCATACCTTGGATATTACTGTACTTTATAGTATATTTCCATGCTTTATTTTTTTTGCTGTATCCTAGCACCATTTCATGGGATGCATTTTCCCATGGGAAAATGTGATGAGCAGACTTAACAAAACTTAACAAATTTAAGTTGTCTTACTTTGGGCAGTGTGGCTGATAAAATGTTGACACTATAATGACTCTAATTTACATATCAAGTGAGCACCATCACAAGTGCGGATCTCAGCTTAGGATTCCTGATTCAGTGATCTGATGGTGAGGTGTTTGTTTTTCTTGAGTCTGTTAAATCACAAAAACCACTTCCTTTCTTTACCCCTCAGTCAAGCCTGAGCCTCCCATTACCACTGCCATCAAACAGGAGAAGAACTTCTGCAAGATCACCTTCAGCCCGAACATTGTCCAGCAGGCCAAGATCACCACCAACGGCAACCTGGGAGACTTTGTGATCCGCTACGATGTGGAGAGAGAAATGGGGATAGGAGACATACAGGTTGGACTTGTAACAAATAGTTGAAAAACACATTCCGTACACTTAATCATGCAAACATGCAGAACATGCAAAGCTATGGAAAACCTAATCAGGCAACATTCATATATATTCCTGGAAAAATCTGCAAATAATATCCATATATACCATGACTAAAGCCTGTTCAAGCATGGTGGATAGGGCATACACTATCACAACTTAAGCCTAAGGAAAATCAGAAAATCAGAAAATCAGATTGTGCTAAAGCACAGGTCAAACAGAATAGTTCTCATATTTTGAATGCAAGAACACAATTCTGTAATCCAGCCATACACACACACACACATCCACCCACCTGTTAGCAATTCATTTCTCTGGATTGCTGCCACCACTCTCGCTCTGCAGCCAAACTCTGTCTTCTGAACAATCATGCGTTTTACCAATCAATCAAACGCTACTGCAGCTTTCTCTGCCTGCTCTGAAGTCTGTTTACTCCTCTGTTTCCCAGGTTTTGAATGGCCACTTTGTCCACTACTTTGCTCCCAAAGACCTGCCTGTTGTGCCCAAGAATGTGGTGTTTGTGATCGACACCAGCGCCTCCATGCTGGGAACGAAGATCAGACAGGTAGAACAGCACACTTGTTGAAAACACAAAAGAACACTGTTAAGGTAAAGCTCTATGTGATGATTTTGCATTTTGGTGGACCCAAATGGCAGCAGGAGATAACTGACTGAATTTTTGAACGTTTGAAAGACTTCATTTAAGGCTATTTTTTTTTTTTTCTTACTGTGGTGAAAAAGTAACATATCACCACAGTTTGGCGGTTAACCAAAAAATGGCTTTCCCATTCACTTTGAGTGGGAAACTACGTGGTCTGTATCTCCATTAACCTCCTAGCGACTCAGAACCAGTGTCCACCTGGTGTTTTTCAGGGTATCTGAACATGCTGGTCTTTGGACCGTGTATTTACGACCTTCCGTTCTGGAGATATCAAATTTTGACATATTTCAAACTGACTTTTGGCCAATATCTCTGGAACAACCTTGTAGCGACTCCAAGGCCCACCTGAGGGTTTTTCGGGGTCTCTGAACACGCCTGTCTTTGTCTAATGCCCACGGATTTATAGGCTAAGCCCTCAGATTTCGTGGTCCAATCCATGGACACTCCATGAGGGACTCTGTAGTAATGATCTCAACCCCACGGTAGGCATCACATAACTGCGGTATCGTGGTATTGCGGTTTTGCTGTCATGCAGTTATCGTCATAGCCCTGACTTCATTACTCAGAAATCATGCAAGATGGTCACTAAACTAAAGGTCCGGTGTTCTTTGAACGTAGCACTTCTTCACTGACAGTTTTGGATTTTGACCCTATGCGTATCACCCGCAATCTGCAACGTTTAACTCTCCCGCCAGTGTCAATATTGGAATCTAATTTTGGCAAATCTGTATCATCTCGATTAGTGGAGAAGGGACACTGTTGAGACACTCCTGCTTTGAGATTTAGACAAGTAAGTTGGGTACAATTCTACATAAAATCTTGCCAGGTGTCGCCGTAAAGCCCAGTTTATGTCAAAAGTGCCAAAGATAAGATCAGTGTCATGTTTCCCTCGGGTCAACTGAAGGAAATCTGATGAATTTTTAGACAGCTTTGCTTGAGGTTTCCCATGCAAAGCAATTTCAAAGAGCGTTTCTGCATAGCGAACCTGATACCCCGCCTCCTCACACCCACACCGGAATAACAATATCAGACCTTTTCCTCCATCTGTAATAGCGTGATAATCCCCTCGGCCAGAAAACGATCTGATGTCTGCAGCTGCCACACAGCACATCCCACTAGAGTGAAGAGTGCAGCAGCAGAAGAAGAGAAAAACTGAAAAACAGATTGCAGCGAGAAAGAAAAGTGGGATCGTACAAGGCCGTGCTGTGAGGGTGGAGGGTCAGTGTCTATGGGGTAATGGAACTTTCTGGATGACAGCACCCTCGACCCCTTGAACCGTCCCCCCACCCAACACCAGCCCCCAGCAGTCCACAGGAACAGAACAAGAAGTGTGTTTTGATGCGGCTCCACAATAGAGGTTTTCACTGTAGGTCAGTTTGTGGCTCTGACCTCTGCTGTATACAGCCCGTATAGGCATCTGGCCGCCCCACCTCCCTCTATATGACACCCACACTTGTGGCACATTTGACGATGTTCAGATTGTAATAGTTACAGGACAGGACAGTAGGCATGTGTGCGTGCTGTTGTAGTTTTACACTCACTAGAAGGCACTTGGACAGCACAACCCTCCACCAAAGTGACGCGAATCTCCAACTTGTTCCTTCTGTTAGTTTCATGGCCGTTGCTTAAACTTATAATCAGTGGTGAAAATCCCTGGTCAGGATTACTATCACATCAGGGATTTGTTTTTGCTTTTGTCTCATGAAAACTTTGCATCTGCAGTTTTGAACATTTTTATGTTTTAACTTCAGCTGAAGGATTACATGGTCCTTCTCTCATCCTTCTTTCTGTTAGCTGTTGTTGACCCCATGGACCCTTGATCTAACTATGTAATATTCTTTCTATTGCTAACACCAAGAGGAATGAGAAACTAGTTTTCTGCCGTTCTGCATATATTTCCAGTAGTGTTTTTTTACATTATCTGCATGACCCAATGTATGTCTGTCTGTACGTGTGTGTTTGAATAATCCGTGAAGTCATCAAAGCTGATGAACACCACAGCTGGTCGGAGGACTGTGATTGGCAGCATGTGTGTTTTGTGTCCAACCCTTACAACAACAGTGTTATAATACAATAAACAGCCATAACCATGGACATAAAAGTCACAAAGAGCCTTATAACCAAATAAATAAAATGTAGCAATGGCATTTGAAGACTGACTGAGAACCTTATTTGAATTTAGGACATGTTCAAGCAAAAGAAAAAAAAAATTAATGTTCCTCGTGCTTTTTGGTGAGCTAGTCCCTTGATGACGGCCACACTGTGTCTGAAACATAGTGGAGCAACTTTTTCTTATGAAACCCTTGATGTAACTATGTATATTTTTATATATACATATACAATATACAATCCATTGTAAGACTGACTGAGAACCTTATTTGAATTTAGGACATGTTCAAGCAAAAGAAAAAAAAAATTAATGTTCCTCGTGCTTTTTGGTGAGCTAGTCCCTTGATGAAGGCCACACTGTGTCTGAAACATAGTGGAGCAACTTTTTCTTATGAAACCCTTGATGTAACTATGTATATTTTTATATATATAACTGCTCCTTTTTCAGTGAAAGTACGCACTCAAATCCAATGTTTTTGAATGCAGCTCTTCAACCTTTTCACTTTCTCTCCATCTGTCTCTGTCCCTGTGACTCTCTTGCAGACTAAGGATGCTCTGTTCACTATTTTGAGGGATCTACGTCCCGGCGACAACTTTAACTTCGTAAGCTTCTCTAACAGGATCAAGGTGTGGCAGCCGAACCGCCTGGTACCGGTTACACCCCTTAATATCAGGGACGCCAAGAAGTTTATTTACACGCTCACTCCCACTGGAGGTGAGAGACTCCTCTGGAGCCAATCGGGAAAAATTGTGTGTCCACTAATCTAAATATCAAGGTCAAGTTTCTCATCCAGGGGTGTTCATAGTTTGCTTTGCATGTTGTGTGATGGACTTCACAATAAACTGGAAGGTTCTCTGATGTGTGAAGGGAAGAAAAAAATGGGGCCAAATCGGACATAACATCTAGGATTCAACCAATTATTAGGTCAATAGTGGGTTTTTGCCTCCTATTTGATGGACATGGCGACATGATTTTGTTGGATTTATTGTAAAAGTGACTCCTGGTCGTATATACGAAGCCCTTAACCTGAATGATAATTTGATTAAATTTCACACAAGTCTGCACTAAAATGTTTTATTTCTTTGCGATGCAGGATTTCATTGAAGAAGTTCTATTTCTACCTTGCCAAGAACACAGTTCTAAGGGAAACACTGAATACTATATTGGGGATATACATGGTGAAGAGACTGAATATTAGCATGAAGAATTGAAAATTAGCAGCTTCAGTGCAAAGATATCAAGGTGGATCTGTCTTGAAAAACCTGTATGGACCTAAAATTACTGGCTACCAACAAAACGGCCTCTTTAATGGGGTTCCATTTGATTCTTGAAAGTTACTAGACTTATGATAACTATCCAGTCTATTTCCATATCCTTGACTTTTCTATATAAGCAACAATCTCCTGTGATGTCCTTCCACTGCAGGCACAAACATCGATGATGCCATCCAGACCAGCTCCACGCTGCTGAGGGATTACCTCTCCAGTGCCGATGTCAGCCAGAACAGCGTGTCCCTCATCATATTCCTAACAGATGGACGCCCCACAGTTGGGGAGATTCAGTCCCCTGCCATCCTAGGGAATACCAGGTCAGCCGTACAGGAGAAATTCTGCATCTTCACCATCGGGATTGGGAATGATGTGGATTACCGGCTGCTGGAGCGCATGGCTCTGGAAAACTGTGGGATGATGAGACGCATTCATGAGGAGGCTGATGCCAGCGCTATGCTCAAAGGGTGTGTGTTTTCCGCTCTGTCTCTCCATGAATCCATTGTATAGATATTTTCTGACTCATTTCTTCCATCGCAAGCAATTTTAGCTCTTGCCTCCCACGCGGTATGCCTTACTGCCTTTATCATTTTCATTTACTTAGGTTGCAATCTGCACGGATCTGTTTTTATCATTTGTCTCCATCTTTGGTGCTCAGTGCTGGTTGCTGTGGTGTTTCTGCAGTTCTAAAACATGTTCGTTCCCAGGAAAGATCATTTAACATCTTCTGTTTAAAGGACAAGATGCTAAAGTTGATGTGAGCTGACTATAGGTTAAGAAATTAGCCTCTACTTAATTCCTCCCCTCTCTCCATCTCCCATGTCCCTCCATCTCTCATCACGCTATGAGGGAAAGAAGACTGCAAATGTGACGGTGCTGACAACAGACCTCTTTAATCAAGCTCAACATGTGGCAGCTAGAGACTAAAACAGCCACTCTCTTTCTCTCCTGCACACTTTTTTCTTACCTTCACACACAGTCTTCGTCTCTCTTTCTTCCACACACAGACAAGGTGTTTGTTCAGTTGAAAAGGAATGTGTGTGTGTTGTGAAATGTGTGTCTGAGTATGTGTGCGGGGTTAACAGATAGACTCCACAGATAATAGCCTTGGCTCCGCTTGAACAAACACGCTGGTAAAGAGGTGAAGAGGTTTACTGCAGCATGACACCAAGGACAGGACAGAGGACCCGCGCACACGTGCACACACATATACAATCTTCTTAAATACCAACAACCTTAAATAACCACACCTTTGTACATACGCTTCCATCAATGTGTGCACAACCTCTCAAGTGAGATACAGGGGTTAGGGGAGTGGGTTTATGTCCGGAAGGCTGCTGTCTTGAGTCCCGGAAACATTTAGAAAAAACTGGCTGAAGCAAATCAATGCACAGCACTCTCCACTTGTTCAGAAAGTATGATTGATGTGCCCTTAAGCAAGGTACGTAACCCCTGACTGCTCTGCTTGCTAACCAACAGTAGAAGACTGTAGCTGTGCTGGGCAGCTCCCAGTGTGAGTGTTTGGGACTATGTAAACATGAAGCAGAGCAGTACTCAGATATGTCAACTTTCTATGGATAAACAAAGGTTAAAAATGCCTATATAGAAGCTTCTACATTATCACCAGTTCACAAAACACCAATTGATTGGTGACCTGTTGCAGTCATTTGACTGTTCTTTTAAATCTTTGAAATGATTCAGCTGCTGCCCTAGCTGCATAGATTTGTTACTTGTCATCGGTGTAATTCTGTTCTTGTTGTCTTTTTAACCTTCTAAAGGTTCTACGATGAGATAGGGACTCCCCTACTGTCTGACATTCGGATCAACTACACAGAGGACTCGGTCCAGTACGTCACCCAGCACCTGTTCACCAACTACTTCAACGGCTCTGAGATCATCATCGCTGGAAAACTGACCAACCAGAGCGCCGAATCCCTCCATGTCCAGGTTACTGCCAGCAATAACGACAAGAGTATCATCCTGGAGACTGATGTGCCCCTGCGGCAGCGGCAGATGGAGACGGAGAAGCACGTGAAGACGGCTACGGCAGCAGCAGGGCCTGAGGTGAAGCCTCCAGGGTCAGCAGTCACACAGGCATTAGGGGTTACTCTGGGATTGATAGCAGAGGACTTTGTGGAACGCGTCTGGGGTTTCCTGAGTATCAAGGAGGGACTGCGGTCACGACTGCGCAGTCAAACCAGCAGGGAGAGGGAAAGTCACATCCAGCAGGCCACCAACCTGTCCCTTGCCTACCACTTCCTCACCCCACTCACCAACCTGGTGGTGGAGAAGCCTGAGGTCCTGGCTGATGGCACCATAGCCCCGGCACCCACTCTCGCCCCTGACACCAGCAAGGCTTCCTCGTCAGCCAATGAGCTGCCCAATGACATGGACGAAGACACTCCTCAACATCTTGATGGGAAGAAGCCAGGCAGCCAGAGTTCCACTCTCAGCAAGATTACTGGTAAGGCTATTAAAGTGTGCTCTTTGTAAACTTTGGTGTACAGTGTGTCTGAAAAGTTTGAAGTGATAGGAAAAGTGCCTGCTACATGAATATTAAAACTGTTGGTCAGAGGTATAGTTCAAACTCACACCTCCATTCAGAGACCCCAAAATGTTATCCCTTTCGCCATGTCCACACTAGTATTTTCACGCTGTTTTCCCAAAGCCCGCCATCTGCATTCAAACACCCAAAAATGCATGAACTCCCCTGGTGCAGATACTGGGCCCATGCAACTTCTGCTCTACAGTGTGCAAGGTGGATGCATTCGCTAGGTCACGTGACAATTTTTCATTGTTGTGTCCAGAAAGCTTCGCTCTCCCTATCCAAACAAAAACATTTTCAGATTTTGAAAAGCTCTGTTTTCGTGGGTGGAAAACAGTGGCTTAGTGTGGAGGGAAGGTTATGCATAAAAAAAAAAAAAAACATGTTTTCAGATTTACCTGGCTTAGCGTGGACATGGCCTTAGACAACGTCTTCTGCACAGTCAGTCTCTATGCTGATAAGAAGTGCAACAAGAAAAAATATTCAAATATTGTTTTTCTTGTAGGTAAAGTTGTGAGGAGGCCAGTCAAGAAATCCATCACCATCTCCAAAACATCAGGTGATTTCCCATTCTCTCTATCAGCGAGGACATTTTCATCATCCTGTTTCTCTGGTTGTCATTGGCAACCCATTTCTGCGCCTTGAGGTGTGACTCTTTCCTATATATATGTAGTGGTTACGAGGCTCCATAAGAAGATTTAAAAGAGAGGAGAGGGGAAATGTACAGTAGACTCTCTCTCTACACTCTCTGTGTGGGCGGCCTGTAATTTGGGAGTTCGTCAGACAGACGGTAGTGATCACACAGACAGTGCGCGGTTAAGATATGCCTCTGAACATGACCTGAAAAAAGGAAACACGCAGGGTCTAATTGAAATACCAAAAGCAGGACTAGGTGGCACTTTAAACATGCAAGTGCGTGTTCGCGAGCACACACATCGCCAGCGAATGGGACAGTGTTTGGGAGACTAAAAGATGAGATGTTTGTGTGTGTGTGTGTGTGTGTGTGTGTGTGTGTGTGTGTGTGTTATAGTAAAGAGAGGGACCCCATCAGAGGCAGTTAGTGAGGGCTAATGACCCTGTCATTACTGTTGCTCTCTCATCTTTTCTCATGTCATCTCTCCTATTCATCTCAGCTAGTTCTCACAGGCCTGAGGAAACTCCAGCCAAACATATAAGCTATCTGATAGAACACAGTGTAACTCCTTTGAAAAAGATAGCTTCCTTGCCACTTTACACTACATTGTGGGAACTCGAGTTTTTTGTGACTTTTAAACGCACAAAGCTACTACACACAGACATACATGGAGAAGAGAAGTTCAAGGGCGCTTAAGCAGTTTCTGTTTCTCTGACAAACTTGCTGGATTAGTATATTTCTGAAGGCGTCATCTCTGTCCCTTTCTCATACCCTCTCACCAACTCTGCCTCAGCGGATGGTGACCCCCACTTTGTGGTTGAGTTCCCCCTCAGTAAACTGACAGTGTGCTTCAACATCAACGGAGAGCCCGGACACATCCTTCGCCTGGTCTCTGACCACAAGTACTCTGGTAAGACTGGATCTCTCCTCTTTGCTGGCAAAAACAATGACGAAATATAATGACATTTTCATCAACAAATGAAAAAGAGGTGGAAATGCCAGAAACAGACCAATGAAAACTCAGCTGCTGACCTTTTTATTAACTTGGCAACCATTACTTTTGATAGTGCAGTGTAAAAACAAAACTAGACACAATTAAGCTATTATGAGGTATGTATATCGGGCACTAACATAGAAACAGAAAAAAGTGAAAATGTTTCAGTGGAATTTGATTAAAACTTTCATTTTCATGGATTAAAACTACCTGAAGTTTTTGTCAACAAAAACTAGACAAACAAAATTCAAATGACTACAATGTGACAAAAACTAACTTTAGTCAAAAGACTAAGACTAAAATTAAACAAAATTGGCTGTCAAATTTATATCAGATTAGATTTGCCTTTATTGATCTACCGAAGGGTAGAATCAAATGAACAGTGGATTTGAGACTGTTTGTGTCTCCAGGTGTGACAGTGAACGGGAAGCTGATCGGAGCCCCAGCTCCACCAGGCAGCCACAAGCAGCAGCGTACCTACTTCAGCACCATCACCATAGTGACGGACCAGCCTAAACGGGCGTACATCGAGGTGACACCTAAGAAAGTCATTCTGGATGGCCATGACCGCATGGTCCTGCCCTGCGACTCCACGGTTGCGGTAGAGAGCGGTGCACTGTCGGTGGCCATTGTGGCAAAGTCTAATGTGACCGTGACCATCGGAGGGACCATCAGCTTTGTGATCCTGGTGCACCAGTACAAGAACCCAGCCCCCTACCAGAGGGACCATCTGGGGTTCTACATCTCCAACAGCAAGGGGCTGTCCCACAACTGCCATGGCCTGCTGGGTACGTGTACACCGGGTTTTCATTTTAGCACATTAAGAATTTGCTTACTGTCATTTTATCAAAACCTTTCTATCAGGCAGACATTGTCATCCACTTTTGAAAGTCCTCCCTGTCTGCAGCTGGTGCACATGCTTGCTTCATTTTTTGGATTTATTTCACAAGGCTGATTGGAGAAATCATTCCAGTGTTTAGTGGGAGAATTTTACTCAACAGCTTCAGGGTGTTGGTTTGTAAAACCTGCAGTTAAATTTGCCTCAGCCTGCCTTAAAGAGCTGCTAACCAACCAAAATGATTCTGAGTTTCTTCTAGTTTACACAGTAGAGTTTTACAATCACATCATTATCCAAATGCTGTTTCAGAGGATCTCCCTCCCTACCAAGGATAAAGCTCAGGGGAAACACTGAATCTTTCTCATTTTGTGCATAACAATGGGGCAATTTTACCACAAAATATCAGCAGCATTAATCCAAAGATGTCATCATTATCTTTCAAAAACCCACACTGGCTGAACCCTAACTGAGCTTGTGAAATAACTGTTGCCACTGTCTCATTCTGCTTTCAGGTCAGTTCCTGTATGAGGAGGTGGGACTAGCAGAGCCTCCTGCCAACATCTCAGCACAAGCAGACATCAAAGCTGCACGAGTCCTGAAGGTGAAGGACCGCTCGGTGCCGGTGATTCAGAAGACCAGGCGCATCTACAGCGGGACACAGAGCGTCGACTGCTGGTTCGCCAAGAACAATGCGGCCAAGCTGATAGATGGACAGTATGAGGACTATTTGATGTCACACATGTTCGACACAGGGGATTGGCCACATGGGACTAACAGCGCCTGAGGTTACAGCCAATCAGGAACCTGACCAGGGGGCAGCCCATTTCACTCAGTGGTCCAAAAAATTAACCGCAGCTGTGTCATTTTGATGTTTGACTTCAATCTTAACTAAGTTTTACCCCATACCCCCTAAAAATCACATACCTTTAGCCCACAAAATCCTTCAACTCCAAACCCTTGAAGAACCATACCAGTGAAGGAAAGTTTTGAATTGAATGTTTGGCCCATTTATTACAATTTACCCACATTTTACACTTCAACAAGCCATTTTGCAAATCAGGTTGGGGGGTACTAATGATTTCATACCATGTGATCAAAATCCCTCAATTTTCAAAAAATGTTTTGGTTGAAACACACACCTTATACTGGTCTTCTTCTGTGGCCAACAAAGTCGCTGCCAATCATAAATCACAGTCCTGATAATTCTGTCTGCAAAGCAAATCTTTCCCAGGGACTATTTTCCAGCGGAGGGATCGTTTCACTCCACCCAATTTCAAGCCATCAAAACACAACAGTGCTGCTGCTTTTAGGAAGACGAATGTGGACGACTTTAGTAGTTCTAAAATATGACTGCATGCTTTGGAAAAAGATACATTATGTATATACATTTTGCAGATATTAGGCTAAATGTGCAAATTTACTGGTATTGTCCTCAAAATCTGAGGCATCTTCCTCCTACCCCAACAGTCATGTTACGATCATGATGCCCCCTCCCACCCTGATCCACCCCCTCTACTGCCTTACTCTCAGGTGCACCTGAACTGATAACCGCCAATACTCTTGAATATATTTTTTTACTATTTCTAATAGAAATGTAATGAGTTTTTTTATATTTGATGTGTATTATTTTCTATAATAATTTTGTTATTGTAAATAAAAACATTTAAATCCACCTTTCAGGGCAATATCCTCAGACATGAAAAAGGAACGTCACAAAACTGCTTTAGCACTGCACATGTTTGAGAGTGTGTGTGCGTGTGTTCCCCACACGGCTGATATGTAAACTATGTCAACATGTCCTTAACATGGCAACCCTGGGCTGAAGATCACACCTGGTCCCCACAGAGACCCACCCGAGTAACTAACCCCTTGTCGCAATACCAAAGACTAGACACACACACACGCACATACACACACATGCCTCCCCCATCCTCCCTGTCATCAGCTGGAGGTCACAGGGCTGCTTGCCCCGCCCACACAGGTGTGCTCTGGCCACGTCCTGCTTGGATGTCTGTCATCGCGCTGCCTTACCCCGGCTGCCGCAGGAATTCAACAGCAAACTCCGATTCATATGTCATTGATCTTTATTCATAGTACAAAGTAAAGAGATACATTCGTTAAGAAGCACCATAGCACATTACAGTCTTTTTTAGTTGCCGTCACTCAGGATGCGCTCAGCCGCCTCATCCACAGTCCATAATTTGGATTGTTTAAAAAATTATACACTGGAATACAAAATAAAATGTTGTGGCCGTATGCAAAACAAAAAGACTTTTTGTCTGTAACACCATAAATGTAAACAACTGATTGGAAATGTTATGGATGATTAATTGCAGATACTAATGAATAAAGTTCAAACTTATCACACGGATATATTTAAGAAACTGCTGGAAACAAATTCAGTATATAATTGGCCTACAATGGTTCATACTGAATTCAGTGGCTGTTTCTCACCTATAGTTTGGCATTAATGAAAAAAAATTTAAAAAATCTCCCATTCTCTTTATTCAGTAAAAAAAATCCCATCACAATGCTGTTACCACAGATTAGACCACAATACATCAAGTTGAATATACATAAAATATAAACAGAATAAATAAGAACAATGTACCATATCTTGCTAACAAGAATACACAGTTAGCATCCCACTTAAAGTATTACCAATATGCAAATCACTGCACAATTAGCAATAAGTAATGACCTGGTCCTTCTTTACCATAACAACAAACAGTTTTCTATGCACAAGACATGTCTTCTAAAACATCCTCTAGAAGAGGACTAAAACTTTTTCATAGAGTTGCAGCATAACCGTAGCTCTCATCATGCTTGGTCCATCATAACCGCAGCCGAAAACAACACGGCCGACATCAGATCAGTGGTTTTTCCAAATTAGACACGTTGAAGAAGTATATTAACGATCCTTGCAATTTCAGCGAGCAGCCAGAGGGAGAGCGTGCAGGAATGACTGTAATTATACCTTATTTAAAAAGGTGGATTCCAACTGATTACGTTTGATCAAGTAAAACATTAGAGAGCGTATATATGTGTATAACTCTCCCCCTGCTCTTTGGAATATGATACATGATTAATGACACTTTGGAGAGCAACACCCTTCCCAAAAATCCCCAGCATGGAAAGAAGACGAAGATTTATTTCTGTCTTTTCTTCATTATCACCCTTGAGTTTCACCCTGCGGGTGCCTGTGCTCCCTGATAATCACTCTTCACACACTAAAATACTTTCAGCTGATGTTTACTTAGAGTAAACAGAGGCAGCAATGTGAGAAGGTAAAGAGCTTCTAATTCCTGAAAGCTATTTGATTAACATTCATCTCATTCTTTTCATCTATCAGCAAGGCAGATACATGATTCACGCCTTCAGTGGAAGAGGAGGCATCCTAGGTTGCAGAGTTGGATTATTAAGACATTCAGAGGTGAAATATTAATTTTGTCTTCCCTTGCAAGTAAAGCTGGTATTTAGGCATGTAATGTGAAGAGAGACAAGGCATTCATCAGCATTTAGCTTTTGGGGTTTACTCGTAGTGTTTGCTGGGAGCTGAGGGTTGTTGCTCCTGCCAGCGCTGCCTAACAGGATGTGGCACATGCTAGTACGCAGCATGTACTGTATGAGTGCATATATTGTGGACGGACAGGAAGGGAGTCACATCACCTGGGCTCACACCACCACCCAGCTAGGCTTCAAGGGTCCTCCCGAGTACTGCACATGGGGGACTGGCTCTATAGCGTCTGGCTCCTCTTCTCCTTCTGAGGCCTCCTCTGTGTCCGTCTCGATGGTCAGCAGGACCTGGGGGGGCGACAGAGGACGGGTTAGCGGATCAACAGCCCACCCAGGCAGCAGTAGTGCAGTGCAAACCACAAGGGCAGAGAAAGCACAACCGAGGAATCTTTAACTAGTGTGTGTTTGGGTTATGCATTCCCACTCCAACTCTGGAAACGGTTCCCAGCCTGGAATATTTTCCCCGGCAATCGCAGCGGTGATTCAAGTGCAATCCCAAAGGAGCTAAATTCCATAGCTGTATAGCATTTATGGCATTATAAACCTCCACATGTTGCCCTCTTTTAGGGTTCAACAGGTAAGGGTTTTTGGAGGTCAATGCACATATTTTTAGGAAGAAGCTGCCAGTATGCTTTGCCAATATTTAACATTTCCACAACTGAGCATTTAAATCATTTAACCCCTTCAAACCCTCAGTTTAAGATCTTCCTGTAGACAACCAGTGTAGTATTGATCAACTCTACAATATGTAATCAATCAAACTGCATCATATCCATCATATTAGGGGACAACAACAACTGGTCGATATGATTTTTAGTAAAACATCAGTATAGGTCCCCTATATGGGCTGAACCCTGTGTACTTGAGGCTTCTTGAATGAGGCTGATGTAATACATGAAGCAGAGGCAGATAATTAGTGCTACCACTTTCCACCATATCAAGACAGCCAGCCACAACAACAGCATTGTGACTACAGTTCTGACCACCACCCCCACCAAGACCTCATCCTAATCAATGCCCCTCTATCTCCATCTCTCTCTTGTCCTCCTCCTCTCAAATCTCCTTTCCATAACATCAGTGCGTGGAAAAAGATCCTAAATGTCACTCTTATTCCCGCGATGAAGGGATGATTTGTGGATTCCTGGCAGATGACCAGGGATCAGGACAAGAGAGGGAGGGAGGAGTAAACACAATTCACATGCCAGGCACTTACAGTCATTCACCATAAAGACTGCATGTTCATTTTTTTTCCTGAGAGAGAGAGAGAGAGAGGCAAAAAACACACAGGCTTCTGTGCTTTGCGTGGGAGGCTATTATCCTGATTCGCTGCATCACAAGGACAAGTCTGTTACAGTCCCAGCGGTCCAGATAAACCAACACTTAACCCAAGACACACAGGAGCAGATTAGAAAGAGCCATCATGACGGAGCACTCCATCACTAAGCTTCATGTCTTACACTGTTCATTTACACCTGACGTGAGGCGGTGCTCAGAAGTTATTATAAGCACATCATAAGTGCACTGTTAATGCACTTACAATGATAATTATGATAAGAGCATTATATAAGAAACAGAATGTTTAAAGAAATGAGACATTTCATGTGTGAATGGGGCAACTAACTGAATGAGGTTTTCTGTTTGTCTAATGCCATCTTGCAATATAAACCGATCCATAATTCAAATGGCAATGCACTTCACATCAAGTGTTATCAGCTAACACAGCCACATTCAAAGTGCACACACTGATTACACGGAGTTACACTATGACTCATATTTGCCGAGACAACAAAGACAACCAAGACGACTATTCAAAACAACTTTGGAGTGACAAAAGTTCACATGCTCTCTGACAGGGCAGCCAGCGGGTGGCACACCAAACCGGAGTGCCTCAACTCCACAGGGAGGGAGTGCAATATCCAAAGACGTGCATGACTCAGTATTTCTTGGACAGCAATCAGCTCCGCTAGTTTCCTAATAGACAGAGTGTAGAGAGAGACAATGCATATGGCTTGAGTGTGTGTGTGTGTGTGTGTGTGTGTGTGTGTGTGTGTGTGTGTGTGTGTGTGTTTGAGTGAGTCCCCACCCTGTACTCATCCCCCAAAACAACAGGTGTAGTTAACACCCTGCGTGGTCGTGTGAGTTCATCAACCATCAGAACCCTGTATTTAATATACAAGCACTCATTTCTCCATCTTTACTCAACGATATAAAAGTCCCGCATCTTTATTTGTGTCCCTTTGGGGTTTGGGATGCATTAGGGATATCTGCTGTTTGGTGGGAACAGCCTTTTTGTTTGTTTTATCAGTGCAGACTTAACCGTTTCGTAACATCAAAAGTAATCCCTTCATAGGCTGAGGAGTCACTGAGCAGATGTGATTTCTTTACCCGTCTATGAAGACAAAGTCTAGTAAGAAAGGCTTGACTTATAACGTTCAGGGTATCTGCAGGTTTCAGAAATTTTCAGAAATCGTTTTCAGACATTTTTGATGCTACCTGGCCGTGATTTTCTAAAGCTTTCATTGGGCTAAAACTATAAATGGGCAGTAGAAGGGAAAGGACAGACTGGTCGATCCAGTTTTCTGTATAATGTGCTCAGTGGAGACAAGGCAGATGTGAGAATGTCACAGTGTCTCACCCGGGACTCGTCGTTAGTGTCCCAGGGCAGCGAGTCGGCCTTCTTGACGGCGCTGTCGCAGGAGTCGTCCAGGCTCTTCATTGTCTTGTACTTCCTCATCATCAGGCTGTCCACCACCCAGAACATGATGGACTACAGGGGGCGCCAGAGAGAGAAAGGGAGCCTGGTTACCACTTCTGTATAGGTACACTGATGTACACACTTTGAGCTCTCCCACCCACACATTTAACCGTATGGGGCACGTCCAGCACTCCCAGCAATGTCTGCAAATACTGGATCACACAAAGGAGCTTCAATAATATGACTTATGAATGGATTAAAGTCCAACTCACATTGACTATGAAGGGCACAATGAGCATGACCAGCACCAGCTCCAGCTGAGGGTTCGCGATGTAGCTCAGTAACACCTCCTGCAACTGGAACAGCAAGGAAAAGTTTTAATAGAGTGGACATTGGGTCAATGTTAGCCAATTTTAGCAAAAACTGATTATCAGCCAAAGGGTATAATCCACCTTTCATATCAATATTACAATACATGTCCCATAAAACATTTTATCAGATTTCTATTCAGGTATATGTAACTGTTATTGCTATTATTATTACTGTTATCATTCTTGGTTTCAATGGAGACTTTATTAGTACAGTGTTCTAAATCTAATTTAGGAAGTATTTCTACCTAAACAAACATTAACTTTTGGAGGAAAGACCAAATTATCACAATTTGGGGGACGTTTTGGCTTAAAATGGTCACATTTAAATGTTTAATATTGAACACTGGTACAAAATATTGGGTATCAGCTGCATCAGTCTAAAAATATTGGTATTAGCCTTTCAAAACACATAGCTTTATGACCTCCGGTTTCTACCTACACATTAATTTCCTGAATGGACTGAGGGATTCTGGTCCATGTCCAGTATGATCAATACTGATAGTGGCTTGGCAATGTGACTGTTAACTGGGCAGTACCACAGTTTGGCTGAAATGTATTCATCACAACAAATATCACAGTCTCTGAATGGCAGTAGCTCTTCAGCTGAGCAAACGGTGTTATTTATAATAATGCTACCGTTTATTCTAAGGGTTGCCTGTGTTAGTCCTTTTTCCTTTTCTCAGGGCGTGGTGACAGTCTGTGAACAAGGGAACCAGGGTCTCACAATAACACAGAGCTCTGCAAACCACAATTCCCTCCTGTCTGGAAGTAAAGGGACTGCCGTTTGATTTTCGGGAAGCTCAGCCGTTTCTATGGCAGGGGCTCATGTGAATATAAATAAGCAAATATGATCCCAAATGTCAGGCAAACAAACAAGCATTTAAATATATTAGCTCCGTCTCTCTGTTTCCATCAGAATCAAAAGGCAAATTCTTCTTTCTTCTAAAACCTTTTATCTTCCAGTTGTTTTCGTGCTTCTCCAGTCTGTAGTTTTATTTAATCTCTAAATGTTGCTGGAGATTTTCAAACAACAAAGAACGCCAAAAAAAAGGAAGAAAAAAAAAAGGACCACGAGGAGATTGTTAAAACGCACACATTAGCCTTTTCATCCTGCCTGCTTGACCTGATGAAAATCAATTTCAGATTAAAAAAAGGTCTTTTTAGTTATAATAAATACAGATGAAAAAACGAAAAGGCAAAATGATTTTAACTTTTCCTGATTCACACATTACACAGAACAATAAACTGAATGTCTCCATCTATCTCCATCTCCAATCTGCTCATGTACTTTTCGAAAATAGTCTCTCCTCTCAGGGTGTTGTCATGTTACATTATCGTCTTATCGGAAGAAGCACTGAATGGACTCCCTGGTTTGGAGCAACGACTTGGAAGTGATCCCATGATACAAATTTGTGTGAGATTTTTGTAAACTCCTGATCAGTTCACCCTGTAGGAAATCATACCACTGTTACACCAAACAAGCACATGCATATTTCGCCACCAGGTTACCTGGTGTCACTGAAATATTTCCGACTGATATTCCCTTGTCAGCTCTGTTAGAATTCAGGAAGTCAGAAAAATAAGGGCTCATCATCGTACACTGAGTCCCCAAGTAATATTTATCATGTTAAAGCTGAGGTGAGCAGTGTTTTCATCTAGAAAGCTTGTACCTCCTGACTTGCTGTCAGAACCTGAATGCAGCACAAGCAATATAGTATAGTATCCTTACACTGGACCAGCCGGGGATGAGCAGCACCAGGCTGATCACACCCTTCTCCAGCACCATGATGAGCAGGTAGATGCCACACTGGCCCAGCCATGCCGCTGCCTGGGGCGGGTCACCTGGTGGGACACATTCAAACATATGAAAGCACATATGAAACCAAAATACATTCCCTCTTTTTACCGTACCTGAGCAACTTTTCCATTAGCAGCAAATGGAAGAGAGTAGTCTGTCTTGACACATTTTTGCACCGGATACGGAAAACTGATTTGCCTACTTTTTAAAGGAGCTCTTTTTTTTTACTTCTACTCAAGTGGATTGTTGCAAAAGTGCTTCAGCAAAATTTCTGGAAATTAACAGCATTTCAGCTTGGGTAGAATATCTTAGTGCTATTTCCTCCCCTGATTAAAATCCAAGAGGGTTACTAAGCAGGCCTCTCATCACAGACACAAAGGGGAACAAGTCTGTCATTAAGCCAGGGACGGGGGGACGAAAGGTGGGAAGGAAGAAAGAGAGAGAGAAAGAAAGAAAGAAAGAGAGAGAGAGAGGGAGAGAGAGAGAGAAAGAAAGAAAGAAAGAAAGAAAGAAAGAAAGAAAGAAGAGAGACACTTCCTGTTGTTAGTGAACCAAATGTGTTTACATTACATTGTTTTCACTAGTAACTTGTTAGAATAATTATTTACCATTACCAGTCATAAGAGAAGGATTTGCTGCTCAACAGAGAGAGCAAATCAAACCTAAACCCAGCTCGGATCCAGAAACACAGTGGCTGCACTCTATACCTTGAGTTAAAAAAAAATAACTATCAAAAATCCATTTAACAGAGCCATGACAGCAAACTGGCCACAGGAGAGGTGAGGACAGTCGACTGTTCAGCCTTGAAAGTTGCTTCAATGAAAACTACCATCATTGTCAAGGGGGAAAAAAAACAGTGGAATGAGTGAGCGCTGTGACTGTGTGAACCTAATCCTTCTCCGAGGCCAGTGGGAATGTTTTCCAGACCCGACTGCAGCTGGAGATGCTGGCTTGCCTCCCTGGCTGCCGCCAATGGACCTACAGCGCACTCCAGTGGGAGATGGCAGAACTGCTGGTCAGTGTGATTTGTTTTTTTTTTTCCCTCACAAAAAAACCTGCCTGATGATGCCGATGCCTTTAAGTTCTCCTTGCAAGTCAGTGTTTGCTTAGTCAGCGGATACTGTGACTAAAATATTTGTCCACCGCCCCTTTGGTCAAGCAAGTGACGACGACTGACTAGACCGCCTAAACACCTTGAAAAAACAAAATTCCTTACCATGAAGGTTGATGACAACAACATAAAAAAGATCAGTCACTGAATCAAGTACGTTTTCTCTAGTGTGTCAGTCTAACCGTATTCATGCACAACAAATAAAAGTTAACACAACATAAATCGTGGATAATGTCAGTGTCCAAATTTGCTTTCCCAGAGTTCAGAAGGATTCATGTGTAATACAAGCAAGTAATGGGGTTTTAAGCCTTTAAATAGAATGACTGAATTAACAGTATTTGTAATAGCACATGAAGGCAGCATGAGACTCCCACCATAACAACAACAGCGACACCAGGAAAAGCGGTTTGCCTCTAACCATTTGTCAGGAGGCTGCACAGAGCAGACTCACCATATTCTCCAAAGGTGAGCAGTGTCCACTGCTTGTACTCCACCAGCTTGGACACCACCTTCACACCGAGCCAGATGACCAGCATGCCCAGCGTGGCGTCCAGCAGGAAGTTCATCAGATACCTTAGTGGGAAAAAAAATGACCAATGATTTTTTCAGAGAAATTTTCCTGTTGGTTGAAACATTTGTCGGATACATGACTTACAGTGAGCATGGGTCCTCTTTGGTGAGCGTGGACAGGAAGACGTTGGCGAAGTGGATGAAAAGAGCACCGATGGCTTGCTTGGACGTGTCGAAAAACCTGGGGGGAAATAACAATGAGGGGACTGTGGTTTCTCTGCATTTGATTTCTGTCTGGCCCACTTCCACTGCCCCATTCGCTTTTTTTTTTTCTTTTTCATGTCAGTGAAGCACAAACAGATGTATAGATTAGACCACAGATAAGATACTGTCATAAGGTGCCCCATAATCAGAAGATTTTTGTAGTCAGTGATGATTTAACAAGAAAAATATATTGTAGACTTTACAGTTTACATTGGACGAAACTTTAATGATCCCTGCAGGGAAATCAGAGTGGTAACTGGGATTTGATCCCTTTGGGATTTTGAAACCAATAACAGTGCACCATTTTTGAAATGAAGGTTTCAATAGCGTTTTGTGTGGTACTGTTTAACATTGATAAATATGGACATTTTTCTACCCGAAAAAGGATTCAGTGTTGCCCAGCAATGTATTTTTAATGGAATGCTGAAGCTTCCAAAACAACAGTGAAAACCATACTAATGAAATAATTTATGGTGGTTATAATGAGAAGAGAAGAGAAGAGAAGAGAAGAGAAGAGAAGAGAAGAGAAGAGAAGAGAAGAGACGTTTTCTGACCAGATCCTCCAGGGCCGTCTGATCCCTACAGGCTCCCGGAATCTTTTCACTGGAAACAAAAAGAGAAACAGAGAATCAATCAATACTATTGCGCAAGTGTTCTGTTCTCTTTGCCTGGAAAAGAAATAAAACTAAACCAAAAAAAAAAAACTAAAACAGTGTATTGTGTGGGTGAAAACAGTACAACCTCCACAGTAAGCCACATCTATTCCAGGACTCCGAGCGAGGACAGATAAAAGTCAGGGGGTCACATATTGTCCTTGTCTTACTCGGTCTCACTATTTCACTCCTGTTCACCAGGCTCAGGGCAAACTGGCTAACAGACACCCACTGTTCCTCTCTCACACCGTCTCACAAGGTCAGGCAATGTGACTCACCATGTGAGCAAGACCCTAATTTCAACTGGATGTGAGGATTTTGGGTGGTGTTCAAGTTGACAATATACTTTTGAAAGTATGCATTTCCAGACTTTACAGGACTGCATCTATCTATGTAGTCTAATTTCTCTACTAGTGGAATGATAAACAGGCAGAGGAGGATTTACACCACACACAGTTTCACAATGTTTACTCTAAAAGCCTGTTGGCTAACATAAGTTTTTTTTCCTGTTCTTAACAACACTCATGTTAGACTGTTTTAAAATAAGGGGCTTGCATTAAGGAAGAGGAGTAAGCTACTGGCAATCCAGCATCTATGCAGATTATGTGAGGGCAGGCCTGACAGCACCTCAATGGAAGGAAACTCCCAAAAATAGCTTTGAGGAAGAGAAGTCTAAACAAAGATCAGGAGACGGATGCACTGTACAGACTGGGATCTGACTTGGCACGCTGCCACTGTGCTCTTGGCTGACGGCTCTTAATGCTCAGCTGCACATAAATAATGTGGAGTAAATATTAACAGACGCATGTGCTGTGACTGAGAGAGACACTTGCATGCATACCTTACATGCATGGAAACAGAGAGAGAGGCAGAGAGAGAGAGATGGATATTGATCACTCTACTAATAAGTAACTGAGTGGAGGTCAGCGTTCATTGATCCAATGCACCCTCATGGTCTGGCCTTATTCCGAAACACTTCACTGCTCTAAGGCTTTGACTCCGCTGAACCCCCCCGGCTGCTTGATTAGCTGATGAAAATCACAATGACTGCACTGGCCTTTTGAAATCTCTCACACTCGCCACACTAATTTGTAGATCACATGCCGACATACTTATTAAACAACGGAAACAAATATGGCATTTGTTGGGCATGCCTTTGCATTTGTCATCTGAACGTGCATGAGGAATACTGGTGCTGGTGTAAGGAAGGAAACTTAGCATTGCTTAGAAACGCTGACTTTCAGGCAAAGTCTCAAAGTGAAAATAAACCACATATAACTTTGTTTCTGTTTGCCAAATATTTGGGTCCTTTAAGGAGTTATTATGTCCACTCTATTATTCAAAAATAGATGGAGTCATCATTTCCCATCAGCCAAGGACAAACACACCTGACAGCTGGATCAAATCAGTGTTGTCAAGGAGCATTCACGAAAACAAACACAAAGCACACTAAAGTTATTAACCCCATGAGCTAAAGCATTAATAATAAACAATGGGTTACTCTTAAAAAGGTACTTAAAACTATTTTTTATTTTAAAACAAATGCCACAAAATGAAAAGTCAGACTGTATTGTGCAAGGGTTGTGGCAATGCATTCATATTAAACGGCACCTCCTATAACACTGTTGGCCAGACGGTCAACATTCCCCAAGTCAGCCACCGCAGAATCACAAGTTATGTAGCAATCAATGACCCTTGTTCACCCTGAGCAGATCCACACTATGTGGCTCCACAACAGCATCTAGTCGTGTTGTCAAAGCAGGCATTGAAAACCCTGCAAGCACCTGAACATCTCCAGTTCAGCAATGACATTGTTTAATATCTATCACAGAGTGTGGAGGGTGGTTGAGAAATATTTCTTTTTTACAAGTGATATGCTATCCTGGATGTGCTGCATGAGTTTTGCATGGCTCGTTGCCTTTATCATACTGACACACTTGGCCTAGAGCAGCGCACTGCCTGCAATCTTAAACGTTTTTGTATTGAAGCCAGGACCCTTCATAGGAGAGGCATTTCTGTGTTGCTGATAGAGGATTTATTTGTGCAATTGTCAACATGAGCAGCTATAGGTACTGAGAGCGAAACCCAATCAGGATCATTTCTGCTGAATTCCTTTGTAGTGTATTTAAATGACACTACAACTATTCTTTGCTGGCTCAGTCAGGACCCTACTGCTGACCACTAGTTTGCTGCAAACACAAAACTGCATTGAAATTAAACAAATCTTTCATTTTGAAATCTGTAACTATACTTTCTTGGTTTACATATTCCCTGGACTGCAGCTAAACAATGTGGTTGCTGTGTGGCACATAATTTAATCAGTATTAATTAATTGTCACGCGGTCACAGATTTAACAAAGGCTTTGAAATCGGCTCTGCCAACCTTCAGTGTGTAAATTTGATCAAAGCTGAGCAGTTCGCAGGTCTACTTTTGAAAGGAAACAATAATGAAGCCTAAACCCCAGTACCTGAAATGTGTCTTTCTCTCACGCCAAACTCCTTTCATAAGCCTGGCATTTTGATGCTGCCTTGCTTAACGCCAAACAAATACACCCGATGGATCATATTGTTATTTAACACCTTATTTGAGGTCTACTGGCAAAATCGGCATATAGATGTTCCACCCAGCAGCACGTTCTTTAGAACAAATCATTCGTTTTTACAGGAATAGCACGCGAACCTGATTTGAAACTTTCAATTTCATTAAAATAAACGCTCCTAGGCATATATCATGTATGCCGAACAGGAGAGCTCGTAATGATTCACATTATGTCTCTAGTCATGTTTTATCTTGTCCGTCCCTTTGTCGATAAGCAGGGCAACTTTTAACTGGCACATTTTTGAATAGCGTATGGCCTGAGCCTCTCTCTCTCTCTCTCTCTCTCTCAACAGGAGGCTAACTAAGCCCCACGAATACAAACGTCAACAAAACGCCACGTGGATTAGGGTGGTCCTTTAAATACAACTTTCTGCATTTTCTATTCCCAGAGTTTCCTTCCCCTCCGCAAATATTCAAAAGGATAATATGAAAATGTTTGAAGAAAAAGGGGTGTTGATCGGTTGTGACTGATCCAATACTCACACATGAGCGTGCTGAAGGCGACGATAGCCAGCAGCCCCTGGATCAAGACGCCGAACCGGTCCGTCAGAGCTCCGTTATCGCAGCCGTGGGGATTCGCCTTGTTAATATCAGACATATTTGTGACTTCAAACGCTGCATTTTTTAATAGTCTTTTGACCAGAAAAATCCCGTTGTAGCCGTACATGTCCATGCTGACAAGTTTAAAAACAACAACACATCCGCGCGAGACAAAAGGCGGAGGAGAGGGGCACTTCCTCGGCTGGAAAACGGGGATTCAGCCTTTCTTCACATGGGACGAACCAGCCGCCTGGGTTTGTAACTCGCCGAGGCTCCAGACAACAAGGCGAAGTCTCCGTTTAGTGTTCAAAGCCGCTGCTGTTGCACATCGTCGTGGAAAAGTAAATTGGAGGGTCTATTTTCCGACTTACATCCATGTTTTTGACAACGAAAACACAAGCGTCAAGTAACAGGGAGACAACACGGAACTTCCGGTTAAATTCCTTTTACAAAATAAAAGCCTAGCTGTTGGAAGAGTTGTGTCATTGTAGGCCCACTACTACTGATATTCTACTACTGAGAACGTAATACAAATCGCGAGGAGACAATCTTTCCTTCACCATTTCATTTGTTTCTGAAACACAGAAAGCAGCCACACTTTAGACATAAAGGCTTTGACAAAAGTTACACTTTAGATGTTAAATCGGCCAGAAGGAAGATGTGTTACGATCTGATGCTGTGTAGACAGTTGAGTTTATAGCTGACTGTGACAATCAGAGGAAACAAAAAGACGACAGAAGGTATTTTAAAGGAAATTCTAATTTCACACATCGGCACAAGTGGCTGTTTTGCAGAGGTTTCTCCTGTGTCAGAGCCAAAATGAACAGACTACAATTTGTTAATAGTAGAAGTTAGAAGCAAACGCCACTACAGGCTACTATTTTTTAAAGTTAGATATATTTCATTATACAGTTCAGATATTTCATATATATTAATAGATAAACAGATAGATATATAGATAGATATTTCAAGTTAAATATACTGCAGGCAACTTTTTCTCCTTTTTAATAGCTGCCCAAGCATGAACACACCATTACTGACCTTTTTTTTTCCGTCAGTGACAAATTTCATGCTTTTATTTAGAGCACAAACTCTCTCCGTTTCCTGGTCGTATTCTAGCGGACTTGACGTTACTACACAGGCGTCCTGACGTCATGTCTTGCAGTAGAATTCCTTGAATGTGCGCGCGGCAGCCTCAGGCCAGTTTTGTTTGACAACGTGCGCTCGTGCGCGCGCGGGGAGAGACCCAGAGAGGAACCTCGCGAGCTCATGTGAGGACAGTAAAAGAGAGCATTGCTGTTCCAGCTCACAAGTGTGGCTTTTGATCCGCCTGCACTTTGAACCTTGTCACACTTTTGCTTTCACTTCAGTGTCTCAGTGCATCACAGTCACTCATTTTCCATATTACATGAAGTCATAAATTCTTGTGCACAAATGCATAGTCTTTAAAATTTTACTTCTCTCTTAAATATAGACTTTTGGTTTATTATAAACAGCATGCACATTGGTGAGAAGGTGCATGAACTATGTTGTCACACCATGTAAGTTGTCACATTCTATTTTTCAATAAAATTCTCAACATAAAATCAAAATCTCAATAAACTCATTTTTGCAGTTAAAAGTATGAATGTATTTAGACAGATGTTTTTAATACCAGTGCATTTTTTTATTTACTTTTATATGAAAATTGTTCTCCCATCCAATTACAGTTATAGGTATTTACTGCATGTCAAGAGTAAAATCTCTACTACATCATAAGTTACCACAAAGGACTCCTTATTAAAAAATGTAAAAAAAAAAAAAAAAAAAAAAAAAGAAAAATGGTAGCCTCTGTCCAAATCTCCACAAATCCATTTGGGGTTCTGTGGTATGATAAGATCTGTAATGTCTACATAAACAAGTAAACTACAGGAAATAGCTTGGACCTAATCAGTTCAGGAGTCCATTTGGGATTTTAGGAGAATTATTATTCAGTATGACACCCCATAATCTGGTGTGTGTCACTTTGAATGCTATTGTTCAGTGTGTGTTTGTAGCTTTATGGCAGATGTCTTGGATTATGGTACAATGAATAGTGGCATTCTTTTCTACTGATAAATATGTCCACCTGGAGTTTGTAATGTCCTCCAAATTCCTTTGTTTGTCTCTCTATACACACAGAAAAACAAGATTGGATTTATACAGCTGTAACAATGCAAAGAACCATTTGACTTGGTAAAAAAAAAAAAAAAGACCCATTGTCTATCTTCAAAAGTTTTAAAGTTCAAAGTTTTAGCAGAGTTGATTTAGATCATTCTGCAAATTCTTACTGGCTTCTTTATAGCATTACAATATTTAATATGACATATTTCTTCCAGATTGAGGTCCTAAAACAACAGTGGCTTAAAACAAGATTTGCACTGTTAAAATGACAGACTGCTTATGTAAATAGTTCATATTCAAATGTAATTGTAATTGTATTGTATTACTCTGTGTACATAGAGGAACATGATCCTTGATGATACATGAGCACTTGTATTGATAAAGCCATTGTCATGCTAATACAGTGTATCATATTTATTCCATGTTCCATAATGGTACAATGCACCACTTCAGTTACACGTGTGTATCTGTGTAGTGAACTGACACATTATTCAGACTGATTATCATACATGATATATTGAACATGTACATCATCATGCTTGTGCACCTTTTATTAGTGAGGCATGGGACAAAATCAAGATTATGCACAGAAATATAGAGGCGGTGACCAAAAATGATTTATTTGCAAGATATAAGATGTTAAGAGGAGCTGGTGTGCATAGTGGGGATTACAGGTGTAGATTGGTATGCAACATGCAAATTAGGTAGTATTCCTTGGGGGTCTTCAGGTGGGTTTCTCATGAGGAGCTGTTGGTAATTATTATTATTGCACCTCCAGTCTAAGCAAATTAAACTCATTTACATAAAAGGTGTCCCCCACCCCACCCCCACCCAAGCCACCCTGCCTATGCCACCCCACTATTGGCCACCCCAAAAATTCTAGATCCGCCACTGCCTCTTATCATTCAAGAAGGAACCTTTTTAGAGCCGTCGCCTCGTGCAGAGAGGAGTGCCCATGCACAAGTCGCACGTGTCTGTGTGTGTGTGTGTGTGTGTGTGTGTGTAGGGAGGGGTGAGGGTGGGAGGGGGTGAGCGACGGGGATAATCCTTTCTCCCGCGCGCTTGGTAAAGCCTCTTCCTTGGCAGATTAATGGACCACAGCGCGCGCCTCAGCCATCTGTTCCATCAGCGGCGCCTCACCGGCACGAGCGCCTCCTCTTCACCGTCTGAGGAGTCCTGTCTGTTTTTTTTTTTGTTTTGTTTTTGTTTGTTTGTTTGTTTGTTTTTTTGTTTTTTGTTTTGTTTTGTTTGTTTGTTTGTTTTGTTTTTGTTTTTTGTTTTTTTGTGTGTTTGTTTGTTTGATTGATTTTTCGTGAAACCCAACAATAGCCTACACAACCTACAATTTCCTGTCACTGTTTTCAAAATACAACCTTTTTTCTCTTTTATAAGAAAAAGTGCCATTCCTATGGGTTAAATTAACTTATTTTAGAATGCAAACATCTATTTAAAGTTGTCTGGTGTTGTTTTTCCACTAGTTTCGGGTGATACAGTATTTTGAAGCGTTACAAGCCTTACAATGATCAGGAAATACCAGCAGGCTTTAATTACGGCATCTTTCGTAGGCTAGCGTAATCTTACTCAGTGAAATCTGTTTAAAAACTCCACTGATTGTTTTGATGCACTAATTGTAGTGTTGAGCACCCAAATGCCTAACGCTTTTGTTTTGAAGGCAAATGCCCCCTAATTTCCAGACTTGTCTCTGACTGACTTGACGAAACTCCCCTAACAGAGGCGGATTCCGAAATCAACGCGTTGTGAATTACAAGAAGGGCCGGTAATTTATTCACCTTACATTTTCTGTCTGTGCCACAGCTGTATCAGGCCAAACTGGCGGTGCAGTCACATGGTGCAGATGTCAAAAAAGTGCATCACTTTTCTTTTTGTTTGAATATAATAAACTATGCTGCTCAGATGCTGTATACTGAGAAAATGACACTTATTGCTTTATGAGCGTCTTTATGAATTATGGGCCGGTGATCCTAAAACTGGGGTTCGGACTACATGGAGGATTCACAATGAAATTTCATAATGATTTACTTCCCTGGAAATCCATAGTAGAGAATATGTTTTACAAAGGCTGGTGTAATAGTTTTCACTCTAACTGCTCAATCCCCGCATGGCCTATAAATGTAGACAGCTGTACAATGTGCAGTTAACAACAACAAAAATCTTCTCATTTGGGGATAAATCTTTATATGTGTTTTTTTAAGGGTGTCCGTCAAATGAAAATGTTCGGAGAGCCTTGAAATACGCATTAGTGCCCGCTTATCAAGAGTGGCGCAATGCCCTCCTACCACTAGAGGATAGTGTTGACTTTGATAAAAAAAAAAAAAAAAATGGCCTTGGATTATTGAATTAAAAATCACTTTATCGTTCTCAAGAGCTGACAAGAAAGGAGTGGCTGCCAAAAACTCAAAAGACGCTCCACGGACCAGTAAGCGGTCAGACTCTTAAATAATTACTGGCGTTTTAAGCTTATTCTGCACAAACGCCGATACATGAGGTTATTGTGTTGCTGCAGCTTATCAATATTTCACAGGTTTTTGTGGCTACAATCAGCTTACTTTTACAAGCTGCGGGATAAAGGTTCGGTGCAGTCATTTTTATGACATTATTTATCACTCATATTCCCCGTCAGTTTGCAACAAACAATAATAATAAAAAGAATCACTTGCATTTCGTGGCACCTGAGGGGAAATACGTATGAATATTGAAATGTACCTTGTTTTTCCACTTTTGCCGAGGAAAAAATCACTAAAACATGCTTATCTCTATTTTGTCATAGGGCACTAGCCTACACCAATTCTAGATGCGTCATGGCAAACCTGTCTGGCTGCAGACATGTTTTGTGTGTGTGTGTGTGTGTGTGTGTGTGTGTGTGTGTGTGTGCAATGACTCAGTAGGGGAATAACTTATATAGAACTTCATTGTTAATTTATCACCCTCTAGCCTAAGGCTGTTTGCAAACAAACAAAACTAACATTATGGACCAAGATGGAAAGGAAGGGGAAGGGCAAAGGAGTATAGACTATAAACTAACTTTATGTCCTCCATAGGCTGATATACATCCTTGTCATGTCAATTTATAGTGGGCTATCAAAGCAAAAGTATGAGCCTGATATTTCCGCAAGGCCTATAATATAAGAAAAAGAAGGATAAAACATAAAGACCCTTTTCTCCACAAAAAAGGCAAATAGGTGAGTTGCGTTTAATTTGATTATTTATTGGACTGGATGTCAAAGTCTACATCAGGCCTATAGTAAGTCCTGTCAAACAAACAAAATCTGATCACTGAAATCTGATAACGACGCAGTCTTTAAGGTATGAGGGGAAAAGTATAATCCATATGCTTTTCTTAAAACATAATAGATTTTTGTAATTACTTGCAGGTCGATTCCATTCCCTATAATGCACACTAACTTTTCCCAGTTTAACCAACTTTTTTATTTACTACCACATCTCTGAAAATAGCACAGTGCCGCGTTAGGCAGCCGACTTAATTCACTGCCTGCTTGCACACAGTCTAATAAAAAACGGAGCCGTAAAGGAAACTCTTGGCTGGATCGCAATGAAGTGCATGAAACATTTCCAAATGAACGACATGTAGCGCAATCCAATAATGGTCTTTTGGCCGAGGCTACCAAACCCTGTTGATTTGATTCAGTGTATTTGTAGGATAATGCCGTTGCATCAGGGCAGGCTTTAGTGCGCATGAAAATAAGTGTTGTTGGGTAACAGTTGCATCGGCTGTTTTCAGCGCTAGTGACGGCCTATAGATGGTTTTGTGGGTGGGAACTGAACTTCGGCTCCCTATTTATAACTGGCCGAAGAAATATTTTTTGCAACTGCACTAAAAGGTCAATGAAGGAGTTGGCTTGAAAATATCTGTAGATGTTTTCGGACATGCGCAGATGAGAGATGCCATATTGGAACGAGGGCAGCAGCTGAAAGACGTCGCTCGCGCTGCTCCTGCTCAGCTCACGCGAACGAGGAAAAAAAAAAAAAAACAGGGGGTCTCGGGAATCAGACGCGACAAAAAACTTGGACAGGTAAGACAGGTGACGGCTCCACGGTCCGGGACGCCGTTTCCGTGGCTCCTGCCGGCGCCGCTTTCGTTATTTCGACGAAGTAAACACGGGCAGAGTTGTCTTTTTCCTCCTCCTCCGCTTTAAAAACCTTGAAGTGCTCCCGAGGCGGTTTCTGTAGAAACGAGAAAATACTTAGCAGCTTTCGTTCGCGAGCCCAACTTGTTTCAAAGTGTCTCACGCGCCGTAATTAACAGCCTTCACCGGCGGAGAGGACGCTGTCTTGTGGCACTTTCGGTAACATCGTTTACTATGTTATTTCTCCTCTGTCTTTATATTGTATATTATGTAATTAATTGGTTTGGAAATAACGTATTTTATTGCATCTGGTGTGTGCGGAAAAACACCCGCAGACTGCCGAAATGACATTTCTGTGTGTTTTAGTGCCGTGTTTAAGAACACGAGGAAATTTCCTTTGATGTCCAAACAAAGTTGTTTTTATGAATTCGCACTAGAAATGACTTATTGCTCTCATTTGAGCATTGGTGAGTCATATGGGATTTTTTTCACACCCATAGGTGCGTGAAAGCCATCGGAAAACACCGGACACTGCCAAAATGTCAAAGCACTTTCAACATGGCGGGTTATGGTGTTGTGGGAAAAAAACTGCACCTTAAAATCTTTGAACGAGGAAAAAATAAAACGACGGCAGATAGCAGGCCCGGTTCTGTTTCTTTTGATGCACATACACGAGGTTTAATGAATTAAATTCAAAGTGTGCATTTGGCAACTCCGTGGGAGTTTTTTTCCGCTGCAGTTTTGAGTGTGCAAAGTACATGAGCGGAGTGCCAGCCAGCCTGCTGGTCGGCTACACCCCTCACAGCCTCATCTTCCTTATGTGCACTAAACGTTTCCTCTTTCACTTTTATCAGAAAATCCGCCAGATCATTCGATGTTTATTGCTATATTTTATCAAAATAGACACCGGGTTGTTTCAGATGGCCCCGAAAGCAAGATGATTGCATTTCACCTTATGCCAGCTCCCCTAGATTGATATGTTGATGATTGTGCAGTCGGACGAGATATTTTTCCCAGTGCATTGTTTAAGTATGGTTAAATTTGTAGTGATTAAGCTGATAATTGGGTTAAACCGCGCGTATCAGTTTAATTATTTCTTTTTTTTGCGGGCGGTCTGCAAATCCGGGGTTTAGCTTTGCATTATTCCCGAGGAATCCTCCTCCAGATTAAATTCGTCACCATAATGAATAGAAACAATAAAGCCATGTTATGGAATCGACGATACACGTTCATCTGCAATGAATAAATCATGCATTTGGACTTCTTGATGCCCCAAACATATTTTTTTCCATGAGGCTGCGAATGGGGATGCTGCCAGCGCAGCTCTACAGATAAAGGCACATGGCAAAAACAGCACTTTTAAGGGGGGGGAAATGATAACGTAGCCATAAAGGTAATATAGCCTATATATATATATTATAGATGGTCTCCATTTTCTCCACGAGAAAAAGATCAATACGACTGCTGCGTATTATTGATGGTTTGGGCTGGTCGCTCTTCCACAAGAACCACACAACAGTCCTTTTTTATCACTTACCGGGTTTTTGATAACGTATTGCCATTGTATGTTAATCCCTCTGTGAATGTTCCTTAGGAAAGACAGTAATAACATATTGAGCATGTCTGGGTTAAATAAAGAGACAGCGATAGAGAGACAGACAGTGGAGTTCACTTTACAGGAAATGGTAATTAAGTCAGACTCCCAACTGTCTTTCCTCCTCTTCAGGATTTCCAGCCTGCTGTTGGCAGACTAACTCCACTGGGTCATATCAGCTTATATGTCAACAAGGGGAACTTTTCAGCAAATTGAAATTTTGACTTAGCCTCTCATTAGAGGGCAAACAAAAAAGCTACAAAATGTGTGGAATGTGTTGTGCACATGTCTGTCTGTAATAGCAAGTTGTTTCCAGCTATTTGATGTTGCTCAAAGAAAAGGTCTGGGCTGAGGGAGTGTCCCCTGGCTGCCTGTTGGTCCGTGTTTCCCTCGTGGTCTTTTACTGTTTTGTGGTCCACTGGTGGCAGTTACTGTTTGCACTTCACCATTTTACAATCGGATGATCTCAATGAGCAGTATGAGCTGTTATAATTGAAAACTGTACACTCAGTGAGAGTGCACTTCATGAGAAATTAAAGAGAAAACAGGAATTACAAAGAAGAAACAGAAGTCAGATGTTACCACCAGTGTCTCTCGTCACCAAGGGGAAGCAACTTCTGGATGGATCTAAAAGTGGAGAACCTAATAGGGAGTAATGCAATAAAACCCAAACCCATGCAGTGGTAGTTAATCTCTTAAATCCCCCATTAAATCTTTGGCATAGATGGGTTTAGGAGAAGGCAGAAGGACAACACGTGGATGCCCACAGCCCCATCAGGGACTAATCAATAAAAACCCAGTGCTTCTCTCAATCTGAGACAACGGGGGCAGAAATGGCCTGCGTCTGAGATTAACTCTTCCAGACCAGTTTAATCCCCAGCGCCCAATCTGGGCTGCTCTTTGGGATGCTCTCATCCAGTGAGCCTCATGGCATAGATCACACTGAAGTTGGATGAAACCCGGCTCCAGTATGTTCCAGGAATATAGATGGAGCGTAGCAGCGTTACTTTCCAGTTGACATCCATCAACTTTTTCAAATTGTGCAACGGCTTTTTAATGGCTTCCTGTCCTTGAAGTTCATGAACTTGCTGAACCCATAAATGACCGTGTAACCCCTTTAAAGTCAAGTGAACATATAAAAAGCCACAACATGGCTGCTTTTATGACACTCCTTGTTTTTGTTTTGATTTTCAAATAAAACCTGCTCCCGTTGTTGCCAGATATTCATGAGACAGGGCTCCTGTGCACCCTAAAAAGAAACACTCTTGCACGCTGGTGGTTTAAGTGTATTTTGATGAGTTTCAGTGAGCTCTGTAGAGCGTCTAATCACAGCCGTGCAGTGACGACAGCGCTGTGTCAACGCTGCTGAAGATTGCAGGGCACTTAGGCAATACACACTGATAGATTGTGTGTGCGTGTTTGGTGGTGGTGGTGGGGTGCCGAGGGGGGGCAGCGGACGGCGTCATGTGAGCCAAATTAGCTCAGCTTGTTTACGCAATGGATGTATGCTGGGATCACTGTGGGACAGGGAGGAGGGGGCGTGGTGGAGGAGCAGGGGGGCACCTTTGGGTGGTTGTGGCGACTTTGTAGCCTCACATTAAAGACATGCAGTTTTAGAAGTAGCCAGCCAGAGCCTGAGTCAAGGATATTCGTGTTTTTGTGGCCTCCTTATCTAAGCATTTGAGGATTTTCATTCCATTCATTTTCAGTAGAGCTCTCAAGTATTTTTGTCCTTCTCCTCCTCTTTCTGTTTTCTCAGTCACATCCTTGGATGGACACTTATTGCAGAATAAGGATCTTTTCTGTTCTTTTGGAGAAGAATTTGAAAGTTGAAGTCAGACTGTAACTGAGAGCTGTTTTTTATGTGTTTTTTTTTTTTTTTTTTTTTTTTTGGTCCTCCCTTAAAGTTGTTGTTGGGTTTTGGCTTGATTGACGATTGCTGTGTGTGCAGTTTATCTCAGTGCTAATTGCCAGGCTGATGAAAGTGGGTGGAAGTCGGTGAGTGAGTCACAGTGATGTGACTGCATGACCAAGGACAACAGCCAGGCGAATGACAAACATGGTCTGTTGTTTTGCAGATGATCGTGTTCACATATTGTTCTATTGATATTCAGTTGCTTTAAATAGAGTTTATAAAACTGTATTGGATAGATGTATTTAACTGCCACCTTGTTTTTGTGTTTGCTGTGTGGTTACACTTGACTGTTTTTTTCCGCACCTGGAATCCACTGTTTTGTTTTGTTGTGTTTTGTTTTACAGTTTTTTCACCCTGTATGACACTGATTAAACTTACCTTGACAAAAACCACTGGATTATGACACAAGACCTTCAGATATTGTGTTTTTCAAACAGGAAAGATACGCATTGGTGCTCTTGGACATCAAGAATTGTACTGGGAAGTAAAAGAGAAAATATTATGATAATAATTATCTTTCATGCCATAAAAACATCCAAGCAGCCCCCCCTTTCCACCATGTCTAGGCACTCATGCATACTGCATATTAATGAGGAAAAACAGACTTTCTTGAAACTGCTATAGCTCCTTAGTGCTCTAAAATAAAGAAGTTCATTTTAATGCCACCCATATGTAATGTCAAGACCAGTATGTTGACGTAGATATATTTGCAAATTAATGCAATAATTACGTTAATGAATGACCCCATTAGCCTAACAGATTGTGTTTATTATATCATGGTGATTATGGCAGGACATTAAGCAGCTCAAGCGCCTCTTGTTTATGTCATATCTGTGGTCATAATGTTTACTTTCTCACTTGCTATATTATGATGCATGATGTGATAATTGGTATGAACTGTCACGACATTATGCTGCAGTTTTTTTTTTTTTCTTCTTTCCATAATTGCCTCAGTGGATCTTTTCAAGGCAGACTAATTTGTCACACTGTAGTATCGCTTGTGTCTTTCCAGTTTTTCTACTTTGTTTTACTCTCATTGGTTATCTGATGGAGTTTTGCTGCGGTATGCAAATCCAGGCAGCCAGCAGACAATATGCATACTCAGATATTACAGTCTGCTCACTCCAGAGACAGGAGTTGGTCTGCATTGAAACAGCATAGACTTTCAGCTCAGCTTTAATGATGCTGAAAATGAGTTTGAATATTATAGCCAGCTAGATCCTTGTTTTTTTTTTTTTTTTCTTTTGCCTTTCTTTTGTTTTGTCATCTATGGAGCCATGCGCCGCATTTCTGTTTCTGCGCTGCCCTTCCCAGAAATCAGCTGTCAATCAAACCGCGTGGGCGGCACTGTGACGTCTTTCCTTGGATTTTCTGTTGAGAAAGTTCGAGCTTCTGTAGGTGGCATTCTTTTGTTTGTCATGCTAACTCGCCAGTTCTTCCGCTATTTACTCCACGAAAATTGGAAACATGAAAGGCATCATTTCCTGTGTGTCAGAGGATTTCTCAGGAAAGAGCTATGACACACCAGCTGCTGGGAACAGCAAACACCATGATCCTTTTGGAGGTTAAATCACTTTAATGTTAAGACAGTGGGCAGCTGAGAGTGGCAGAACAGGCATTTATTCGTATGAAAATGTCACAAAACAGCACATTAAGGTCATCTATCTTCTCCATGTCCAGAGTGTTGGGGAAAGGTGGCGATGCAGTGAAGAACTGACGTACGACGGGTCAAAGGTTAAAGTTCACGAGGAAGAGGAGGTGCAGGATGCAGTCTCGTACCCAGGACCAGCCGCTGGCCCCCGCTGCAGGGAAACCCCACAACCTCACCAATGTCAAGGAAGAGGTGAACACAGGTAAGGGTGTTTACCTCTGCCATTAGCTTTTCAATTGGCTCTGCACTGGTCTGCTCCACAACATTCCCCCAAACAGATTAACAGACTGGTGTGACGGGTGCAGATTAAATTCAAAAGCATATCAGGAGTTGTTTCTGGTGCCAGTGAGAGGGAAGATATTTTTTTCATACATGTTATGATTGTTGATCTGTGTTTCATGGCACTGCTGCCTCTAAGCTGAACTCAAATTAATTTTTTTTGTCTGCTCAGTAAAAGTTTTTGTCCAAAACTGAATGTAGGAAAATGTTCACAAGCGTGGCTATATTGCTCTAACAACATCTTTATTACACAGGAACTCTTTGAAAGAAATGAGAATCTCCATAAAGCAAGTTCCTGATGATGTTGAACAGCTCAATCAAACTCTTTGCAAAGACTGAAAAAACACACGAACACAAGGCTGTGGTCCCCGCTGTTTACAAATAAATTTACATTCATTTACATTGTATTGCAGATGGACTTTGTACAGGTTTTGTAGACCTGTAGAATTCTTGTTTGTGTTCAACGTCCAGTCGAGGTCTATTTTGTTGCAATGCTAACAACCGAGTATCAGAAAATCCTTTTAAAATTACAACAGGTGCCATCACCATGCACTCAGTTAGAGTCTCATCTTTTGCTAACATTATTGTGATTCTTATCTCCCTTACTTGACTGTAGTAAAGTTGAAACTCTCTCTATTAAGTGTGTGTGTGTGTGTGTGTGTGTGTGTGTGCGCGAATGACAGCAGAGGCTACAGTCTATTCAAACAAACTCCATCAACAATAGTTTCCTAGCCTACTCTCTCATTAGACAGACAACAGGTTTGATCCACACCATCCACACAGTACAGTCTCCAGAGACAGCCTAAAGGCACACACACACACACACACACGCACACACATACATAGATACAAACCAGACAGAGTGAGAAACACTGACACGTTATACTTTCAGTATATCAGCCTCCCACAGGCAAAGTGAACATTTCTCACCTTCAGGAGAAACATTAGTTGTATTATGCAAGGCTCCTTGGAACACAGTTCTTCCTAACTCACACACACACACACACACACACACACCATACTTTTGTATGACCTTGTTTGGAATTTTGACAGGATTAACTAGATTTACAAATCATCAAGACGGTGGGTTTAATTGTGTGTGTCATCCTGTAAAATGAGCTGTATTTTTTAGCATTTGGCAAAAAAAGGCTGGTTGTCGTAATGATGATTGACAAGCGGTTTCATCCATTCAGATGCAGACTCCATGGAAGAGGAGGCGGAGTTTAACTGGGAGGAGTACATGGAGGAGACGGGGGCCAACGCCGCCCCTCATACCATCTTCAAACATGTGAGTGACTGCGTATGATCTCCGCCCTGAGCTTTAATCTGAACCCCTTGGGACATCCTTTAAATGCAGAGTGGTAGATAAGTGGCATGTGCAGAAATCTCTTAACAATGTGTTGGAGAGAGCCAGGCCTTGACAGCACTTTACTAACACTGTTGAATGGAGAGCTCTCAGTGGCTCACATCCCTTTTGACGCACAAGTTGTCAGACGACCTTTGCAGTTTTCTGGAAAAAAAAAAAAGAAAACAAAACGTGGGAGAAGTTACTCACATGCACAAATGACAACAACTTACCACAGTTTCAGATGAGCCACAAGTGGAATATGAACGGGCGCTGTGGGCACCCGTCACCAACCGTGTGGAGAATACCTTTGACTGGTGGTAAAAAATTACTCATAAGCTATCATGAACAATCATCAAACCTTGTCTGTCGCTAATTCAGTTTTCAAGCTTTTTTCAACACAATCATTCTCAACCTGCAAAATTTAGTTGTGTTGACGGTGAAGTGTGGCAGATTTGAAAAAAAAAAAAAAAAATTATATATATATATATTGTTGGTGTGTTAACGATGCACTTAGATGGCTAACTGTCATTGGGTTAACACATAAAATTTTGGTGTTGTTCGTTTGATATGCCACTGGAAAGTAGCGCTGCATTTTTTTTTTTTAGCATAATAGTTGTACATTTTAACTGTAATTTTGCTAAACTGTTAAGTTTTTTGGGCCTCTTTAGACTAATGACATGTCTCAGGTCAGTGCCATCTCTAGACATTTCGGGTCCCTTGGCAAAAAAAAGAAAAAAGAAAAAATCATTTGGGTGCCCTTGTGTTTTTTATGAATAGATCAATGTGGGTCCAAAAGATGAAAAATCTGTCTGCCACAAAGACCATGACACATTGCAGCATTTTGTCTTAATGTGTCTTTGCTTCAAAATGTACAAAAGATGGCATCAGTTTTTGAAAGCCAGGAGCCAATAGCTTTTATTTTACCCTCTGAACAAACCTGTGTTTATTTCTTCATATTTTTCATTTTTTGAGGGGATGTTTTTTTGACTAATTTTATGGTCATTTGTCTTGTAATATAATTTTTAATATATAATTATAATAATTATGAGTCTTGTTTTCTTGTTCTTTTTTTTTTTTTACTAATTTATTTTTTTTACTTTTTTTTCTGATTTCCAGTTAATTTTCTTGTCATTTGTTTCTTGCTATTTTTTTTTGCCAATTTGCCCAGTGCCTTTTCCCCCCTGTTTTTGAAAGTGAATTTTCTAAGGTTTTGAAGGGTTAGTTGAGCTTTCAAAAACATCTGATTGGTTTAGGGGGCCCTGTATTAAGGTAAGAGGGGCCCCAGGCACTGTGTCTCATATGTCCAGTGGGCCTGACGGCTCTGGCTTGGGTCAACAGAGATCACACCTACAGTTTGTGCTGATGTGCGTGAAAGGCCAGCTGTGCCTCTGAAATAAGCACAGTGCTTCCTCGGTTTTTGCTTGTGTTCATGTAATAACTAGGAAAAGGCATGTTTGACATTAATTAAATAGCTGAGTGGTGTTGTGGTAGCATATCATGTTATTGTACCATTATCATCCCCTCCTGTCTCCCCTAGTCTTTCTCCTATTTTTTTCTCTTTTTTTATATCTATCAAATGAAGCACATATGCCAAAAATAGTTTAAATCAACTGTTTTATACATACCAGTGTTTTGCAGTGTGGCACATTTTAGTGTATGCGCCCTATACATTTTCTTTTGAGTCAAGCAGTGGCTGTTAGCTAAAGGGTTTCTCAGCAAAAAGTGAACCAGTTACACCTGAAAGTATTTAAAAGACGAAGCCCAGCTCACAACTCCAATTTAATATGTTTTTAAACCTAGTTTTTGTTTCCACATGTTCAGAGCAGGTGCACACTCTGTCAAACCCACTCGCTCCTCAGCAGATTATTCAGCGCGGGTCCCATTCACACTGAAAGGCCTTTAAGCCAAATCACTGCTGTTGAAATTTATTTTGTTGGATCACTGTTTATATCTATTCTAAGACTGCAACCCTACCTGATACTAACCTTACCTTGCAGAGATGCCAAAAAGAAATGCATGTCCAAAGTAACAGTAACAAAAGATGTCACTTCTGCTTTTCTACCTACACTTCTTCTATTTATTTTGAACTCAATCTGGTCGGGGTATGTGTCGTTTAATTTTGAGGCTTCTTCTCAAATTACAGTTGTCTGTTTGGTGTTCTTTCCATTGTTGCATTCATTGATTTCCATATTAAAAGTGACTTATCAAAGCTGCATGGGTGCCGAAATTATGACAACTATCTCAGCTGAATGATGAAAGATTACTTATTGTCAAGGCAACGCTAACTTAGCGGATTGGAGTGTTCAGATAACAGATGAACAAAGGTTCAGATTTTGTATGTATATCCATGCAATCCAAATGTGTTGGATTGCGTAGTAGGAAAAAAACAACTGGGGAACGTTGAGCTGCGGTGTGAACAGAGTCTGTGTTTCTTTAGTGTTATTTATTTGTTAGTTTGCCACTAGTACACTGGATTTTGGTTGGATGGGATGCACAGCTCATTTCACTTTTCCTCCATATAGCAAAAACAGTGCTCATAAATCACTGCAGTGCTCTTGAGGAGGGTGTCTCCATCACTCATGCCAGCCTCCAGGATCTCCACTTGGATGACAAAAGTGGTGGATAGAAGAGATTTCTTTAATAACCAATGCATTTCAGCCAAGTCAAACACTTCATCGGGGTTATAGCTAAACTTTTAAGTTATACACAAAATGTACAGAATTGCAAAATCATAGCTAAAGAGAGCCCTTAAAAACGAGTGAGGTGGCGCAAAGCTGAAAAATTGTTTTGGAGGATGCACAGCGACCCACGTTTGTTTTGGTTTCACTTTCAGCGCAGTTTTCAACCCCCGCATTTCCAAACTAGCTTACGGCAGAAAATAGTTCCACTGGAGTTTTAATGGACCAAACGTTGTGACTGTATTACACTCGCATAGACTGACAAATATCACTGTGTGGATAAAATTTCTGTTTTTTGTTTTTTGTTTTTTTTTAATGAAAACACCACTGTGCTTAACATTTTTACTGTTTTAATGTATTTTGCCAGTAATGTTTGCCTCAGGGTAGTCAAAATTCTACTTCCCGGTTGCAGTCACAGAAATCAGGATTACACAGAGTTCATCAGTCTCACTATCTATTTGCATATTTCAAATCTTAAATCTACTGCATGCTATCTGCAACATTATTATTATGTTGTTAACCAAAGAAACACTTGGCCACTAGATGCCTTTTCTCCAGAGACTGTCTATGGTGTTCAAAGTGTTTCTTCCTAATGGAGCATCTGGCTGTTTATCTTCACAGGGCAGGTAACTTGTTTGGAGCTGGCAGTCATGACCAAGGTTTATCTACAATTCGCAGAACATTACTCGTTTATTGCTAAATGTATGTTATCTGTTACTGTTACAAATTGATAACGTGGTAGAGAGCGACACATAAAATACATCACCATTCTAATACGTCCACTTGTAGGTGACCCTGTACACTTCGCTCTTCTCCAGAATTATTTTCCAGTTGGAACTTGTACGGCTGAATTACTCCTATATTACCGCTTGCCTCTGTGTAGCATGCAGTTGCTAGCAAAACAGAAAACAGGCAGAGGTTTATGTTGATGAGCAGAGTCGAAGGTAAGCAGGTATGCAACCGGCGGAGGGGTGGGTGGAGATTTGAATAGAAGCAGGGACTATTTGCATATTCATAGATCCATGCATACTTAATGAAGGCAAAAGTATAGAGTTACATGAAAGCCATTTTAAGGCATGAAGGGATTTTTTTTTTTTCATGGGGAAATACTTGTTAATATGTAATTTTGTTGAACAGAGATGTGTTTTTAAGGGTTTAACCAATGCCAGGAATGGGTCCTTAAAAAATCCAGAATTCTTCCCCAGTGGACCCAGTGGTATTTTCCCAGTTCCCAAGAAAGGGAAACTAGAGATCGAATGCTTTGTTTCTCAAAGTGTCTGGCTACAGGGTTCCTAAAATCTTCTCTTGATTTGTTCTTTCAAGCAACACTATTTTATGTTTGTCCTATTTAATTTTTACTACATGGACAGTCGTATAAATAACATTTCTAGTTTTACTGTAATAAAACACTTGATGTAAATAGTCTTGCTGCTAACAGGCAGTCATCTCCTTGTCTCGGAGGCAGTTTATATGATTACCTCATTTAAAATTCACATTTAAAATTAATAAGTCACCAAAGGATATTCAGTGAAAGGATCACTCCTTAGCGTGTCCCAGTGTGTAAAAACAACATTTCGGGGGTGTATGCGCTACAGTGGACAAAGGAAGGCTTCTTTATTTGTGAGCTTTGACCAATAAGGCAGTTCTCACAGGTCTTATTTTCTAATTTAAGTTCTGTTTCCTGAAACTACTCCTTTTTATATTTGCCTGTTGTTGTGTATTTCCAGAAATACAATATCTGTATGTCAAAAGCAAATTTCTATGTCCATCTTGTGTAATTGAGTTTTCATCCATAGTCATAATTTACATACAAAGGCTTGGTGTTCTTGTGGTTCCTGTATTACGAGGTCAACACAGGCTGATTCCACATGAAGGGCTCACAAAGGGCACATTTCAGCATTTAATGAAATTAGTCCAAAGTTTCAGCGGGCGCTTGATGTAATTTTACTGGTATTTACCATCCCAAATAAACTCTGTCTATTACCAAATAATTGCGAGGCATTACTCCCATTAGCATGTTACATCACAGGGAGAGCCAGATGGGTGAGTGCAGTTGATCCTGGATGCGAGGCCTTTATCCACCTCAGCTGACTCTGTATTTGACTGAGTCCTGACAGAGCAGCTGTCTGCCCCGATGAGGCTCACAGCACGCAGCTCCATGCTCGCCGGCTTGCAAAGGTGGGGAAATCTCCACCAGTAATTCACGGAAGATTTTAAGCATATCTTTCAGTCTCTTACATCACTCGAACCACTGAATCTAATAATAATGAGGACCGGATTAGAATATGTGGATTTTATGTCAGACAAACTGTCTATGTGCTGATTTGAATGGCTGAGTTCTCTTGGGAAGCTAAATTGCCTTGTTGGTAAGTGGATTGAGTCACTGGGAAACATGAATTCCCCAGAAAAATGTGATTCAGTAAAGTGCAATAGGCTTTCCCATCTCTCTCTTGCTCTCTCTCTTTCTCTCGCTCAGCAGAGCCTGGACAAATTGAAACAGTGATTTCTCTTGGGCCACACACACACACACACACACACACACACACTATCACACACATGTACACACAGCACACAGGCACACACAGGCAGTGTGCACTACTGAGGCTGCCTGTAGCTCTCTTACATAAGCAGACCAGAGTGATACAGCACATTTGCATTGTTGTAGCAGGAAGTCATGGGGCCATTTGTATTGTGTTTATTTCTAAGATGTTGGCTTTTTCCATTCAGTTTTGTGTGTGTGTGTGTGTGTGTGTGTGTGTGTGTACGTGTGTGTGTGTGCACGCGCGGGTGCGTGCGCATGTGTTGAATATGGACATCCTGTTGGTCTTGCAGGGTTCTCAAGAATTGTATTGCAGCCTGTAGCTATGGTTGAAACACGTAACACAGTACCACATTCTCTTGTCTCCTAGTTTTATCTCTCTCTCTGTGCAAGGACAACCAGTGAATGGCTGTTGTCTAGTAGAGAGGTTTTCATGCTGCTTGAAAGAATCACCAGGCATATTTATTCTATTCAGCTATTAACTAAACCTCATCTAAAGCCGCACAGATTGTGTACTTGATAATAGAGCAAACGAGACATTCCCTCTTTCTGCCAGCGCTCGCACTTGAATTGAAAATCCTTTCTTGTCAAAACCAGTCACCTGCCAAGGGTTTTCATTTCTCCAGTACAAGCACTGTTCTAACTTGTGTTGTTGGTCTTGCCAGGTGGAGATCAGCCTGCAGAGCAGCTTTCAGCCTGGTATGAAGCTGGAAGTAGCCAATAAGAGCAGCCCAGACACCTACTGGGTGGCCACCATCATCACCACATGTGGCCAGCTCCTGCTGCTGCGCTTCAGCGGCTACGGTGAAGACCGCAAGGCCGACTTCTGGTGTGATGTCATGACCGCTGACCTGCACCCTGTGGGCTGGTGCGCCCAGAACAACAAGACCCTCATGCCTCCTGAAGGTAGGAAGAGGGAAACACAGAGATTCGCTCTTACATACACACACACACACACACACATACACACACACACACTCAGGCTGAGGGTAGACCAATATGAAGCAAATTAGATATCAGGCTGTTTATTTTGGAGAGGGAAAAAAAGATTATCAGAAGTTAATGGGAGTAAACTACCTGTGTCCACAGAAACCAGCCATGCTTGTTGTTTTAACCCTTTGAATCCTGAACAAGAAATAAGTAAAAAGTTAAAAGAAGATGACCAGAAAATTTCCAAAAAATAATTAGTAAAAAAAATCCCCAAAAATCAGAACTTTAGAAAAAATTACCAGAATTACCAGAAAATTAGTAAGTCATAATTGAAAAAAAATATTTAAACAAAAAACAATAAGAAAGAATACTGTTTATAATTGTTAGAAGTATATATTTAAAATTAAATTACCAGATAATTATCCCCAACTTACACCAATATAAAAAAAAAAGAGGTAAACACATGAGATATGAAATGTGCAAATGAAGTGATCATAAGTCATCTCCCACGTGAAGTAATTTCATGAATATGAGTTGGAGTGTATTGGACACTACAGCTAAAATGCATTTTCAGAGCAGGGCTGGGCAATAATTGAGTATCACTGTCTATTGAAATAATTATAATGAGTCATTGTGATACACAGCTGTGCTGTCTAAATTAATTCATTAAATAAATGAATGATAAAAAGCAAACATTAATTAGAATTTCACACAAAATATCAGGTGAGAGGGACTGTTATTTGAAAAATAAGTTCTATGATGCTTTAAATTTCCAAACAGTTCATTTTTTTTTAACATCAGTTGTTATTTGTTAATCACTGTTTTTCTTTCTTTTTTAAATAAATAAAATGTAAATTTGCATAGGTTAGTAGACATGGTTATATTTTGTTGTCTATTGTGAATTTGAGACCCCTTTTTTTTTACTTTGTTGAACATTTTTTAGCTTTTTTTCTAATATCAATATCATAAGAACTTTTTGAAATTGTTCTATATGATTTGCACATTTCAGTCAGCCCTGTTTCAGAGGTGTGACTTCCTTCACAGGAATGTAATGTAATTTTTGGCATGAAAATATTTAACAATATTTTCTATTAGGACAAAATATCAGCCAATGGCACATTCAGTCCAAAAGTGTTGAAAAAACCCCATCAGTGTAAGCTTAACATGCACACAGAGACCTACAAACATGCAAACACACACACGCCTCGACTTAACCTCTCCACAGAAGGCTTAAATAAACTGAGAGGCTGAGTGGAAAAACAGGTCGTTCACAACATGCATCAATTGTCAAGCGAATCACCTGCCATTCATCTTCCTGAATGCACAAATCACACCTACGCCATCACAATCATTCAAAATCTCCCTGCAGTCTCTTCAGGAGCAGAAATGCACGTGTCGCTGTGCCTTTTCTAAAATGGTTACATGCAGCTCCTAAGGGTGCCTTCTCCACCTCACCCCGACCCTCACGAAACACAGCACCATCCTTCACCAGCAGCCGCTCTGCCCACTGTCCCTGTCACAGCAGCAGAACTTTGCGATACCAAAAGCTTTTACAGCAAAGATATTTTCACCTGCAGTGGGCCCTCTCGCCCTCAGATAGATGACTCACCCTCCCCAGCCTTGTTCAGACCATTTATTTTCCCGACACTTCCCCACTGATGGATAGCGTGTGCCTCCGTTGTTGTGGAGACGACCTGGATATGTTTCCACCTGACTCGGGTGTCCTCGCCCTCACACCAGCTCCATTTGTCCTTTTCTCTGAGCGCCCGCTCTTTTCACCAACTTCCTCTTTTGCTTTGGCTTTGTTCAGAACATACAAGCTGCTCTATTCATGTCTTAATGGATTAGCTATTGCCAAGGGTGGAAATAGCACATTATACTCGCTATTCTTACCCTAACTGAATGGCTTTTTTTTATTTGTTGGGTTCACCAAGTATGTTTTGACGGAAGTATTTTATTTCACTACATTTTCCATTACATAGGAGACACGTTTTAAATAGAGGGAGACAGGGCACTCGGGCGCCATCTTTGAAACGGCCCTTAGTAGAAGACCAGACCTCTTCCTTTTTAAATGGGGAATTTCCTCTATCGAATGTTTTGCTATCTGTATTATCATTTACCTTTTATGTTTAGGGACTCTATCAAATTATACACAACCTGCACTGATCGAGGTTGTTCTGAAAGACATTTGTGCCACAGCAAAACAATATTTTCCCCTCTTACCTACAGTAAGTGTAAGTTGTGTGGCTACACAAAATCTGAAAGGCTTACACTGACAGTGCCGCCATCTTTAGCGTTTCAGGTTTTCCCAGTGTAAACACATAGAATGCCCTGTCTCCTCCAATTTAAGAAAGAAAAAAAAAACTTTCTACAAAGTACAAATTTAGCATACTCTACATCAGCATTGCATCCAAAATAGTAAGTTTGCCAGTTACGGAGCTGATAGCAGTCAGTCAGCAGAGAAGAGCAATGTTGTTTATGCATTTAATTTAGTTTTTTAAATTGAATTAAAGTAGTTAATTGAATTTAAACATAAACTTTAAATTCTTAATTTAATTTGTGCTCCATCTACTCATCCTTTTTTGCTCTACATGCAAGATCTCTTACAAACTTACAAATACGTCGTAACTCTAGTCTTGATTTCCGTTATGTTGAAAAATTACATGCTCCTATGGGAAAAGAAAATTATACAAGCCTTTGGCTTATGAAAACCTTTCAAAAGCCACATTATATAAACCTAGAATGTTTTTCTAAGTTCCTGAAAAGTTGACATTTATGAGACACAGTTTTTACCTGACAACAACTAAAAAATAATCTTAGTAAGCTTTCCCCTGCGCTGCTTTTTAGCTTCCCTCATATCCATCATTTGACTTCTATCTGAGCATAATTTAAAGAAAGTAATGGCACTTCTGCTCTTTCCACCCCTGACTATTGCTTCATAAATGTTTGACAGCTTGTGTCGGTTAGGAAACTGTTACAAATTGTAGTGTTTCGCTGAAAAACACTGCACCAGCTGACCACTGTGGTGAAGCATGCGAGAAAAGCGTGCATCATTACTGTATAACAGCTGCAGGTGAGATGAGGGCAACATTACTGTCACTTTGAGTGCCAGCTTTGGCAACCATGAACAATCTTGTTGTGTGTCTCCCTGAAAGCTTGTATCTGTAGTTGAAAGCTGGCATTGTTTGATCTGTCATGATGCAAACCGCAGCATGGATAATGTAATGGGAAATTAGTCACTTCCCAATTCTCCAAAAAATAAAGGCTTGTGCAGAGCAGTGACAGCTTGTAAATATGACAGGAAAATGACTTCATTTCATGGCTTTGCATCATGTTAAGCGCAGTGTGTATCTGTGTGTGTTTGTGTGTATGTGCGTGGGTGTGGGTGCTGCTGAGTCAGCAAGAATGTGAGAGATAGGACTTAGAGTGACAGATTATTTTTGAGTGCATACATTCTGTGTCACAGTTACCTGTTTTATTTCTGTTTCTTTTCCTTTTCGTTTTGTCTCTCAGATAACATTTACCTAAGAAAAGGTAAGCGGCTTGACCAGTGCCTCTGACTAAATCGCCCGCCTGGCTGACTAGTGGCTAACACTGAAGCATCATTGCATTAATGTTAGACCTCAGAGTCGCACGCTTGCACTTCCTACTCCGCCTCCTCCTGCTCCTCCTCCTCCTCCCTTCACCACTGTACAGGAAGTCGCCTCAGAGCTCAGTTGTCATGCCTTGCCTCTTCTTGCATGTGACTCCCTATGTATTTGGGTTCCTCCCATATGAGGGTTTAGAGTAAGTGTGTCTTACCAGTGTGATAACACCTAACATGCACACACACACGCACACACACACACACACACACACTGCTCTATTTGTGCCTGCGCTAAGACCAAGCTGCACCCGTATGATAACCAACGCAAAACGTAGCGGCTCAGTGAGAAATGTGATGCTTTGATAAACAGACCTCCTTGCATGTGCAACAAACTGTCTGTATTTGTTAAGGTCATCAGGCCTCAAGTCAAGTCAAACCAGGTCCAAAAACAACAGCATTTCCTCCAAATATCAAAATGTATCTTTGGCGGACAGATCAATAACAGTCACAGTTAAACTGGCCAGTAATGGTTTGAGACAAAAACATTGGGAAACCTCAGAATTTGCCGTCTCAAATTTAATTCCTGCTGACTAGTTTGCTCTCTCTCTGAGTGCGAGCCAGTCAAATTACAGCAAAACAGTCACTCTGTGTCAAACAAGCTCCTGATTGGTTGTGGTGGCATCTTAACTTCTGTTTCTCCGTCGCCTAGATGGTTAGTCAAACTGTAGCTGAAACGTAATGTGGCAAGGAGTCTTTCCATGAGGAATTACAAACAGTATCCATTGCACAAGTATGTGAGCAAGTTTTAAATGACATTAAAATGCCTTGCCTGCTCTTGTCTCTTCACTGAATGTTTCACACAGCACCTGATGTAATTGCACTGAAAGCGGATAGAGTGCAATTCATGGCTGGTAGTTGTCTTTTTTTATTTTATGACTATTATTAACTAGCCCTTGGCAAGTGAGCCACAAAGTTAATGTTGGACACTGCTAACAAGTCGAGGCAGATGTGATATAATAAGACGTAGTATAGAAATGCATGGGAGTTTTCCCGTATTTGGAGCCTCAGGGTCAAGCTTGTTCAGACGATCCTACATGCCCTTAGCCTCCTCTGTGTGTATATGTGTGTGCATGTGTGTGTGTGTGTGTGTGTGTTTCTGCATGTTTGCACATTCATACATGATCGTGAAGAGCTTGTTTAGGGAACATCACAAGTTTGGTCATGTGATAAGATAGCTGCTCCCTGAACGGATCATTTGCATAATGAATTCACCACACTCCTTCCTGCCAGAGCCTGCTGCAGATGAGACTCAGAGATGGGGCTTAGACCTGTCGTCTACCGTGTGTGTGTTTGTGTGTGTGTGTGTGTGTGTGTGTGTGTGTGGTTTCTAAGAGTTAATCCCATATTGGCAGTGGTGACATACACCCAGCCAGCAGCCTGGTACAATGACAGGAGTATCAACCAAACCAAAGGTATTCAGTCAGCCAGGGTGAGGCAGACTGGTCTGGTTTGGTTCCCAAATGACCAGGCTTGCCTGTCATAACCACCAGATTTGAATAACCTCACAATACTAGTGTGTGTGTGTGTGTGCCACTGTGTTTGCACGTGCTGGTGTGTTTGCCTTTTTGTGTGATTAAGCTTCATTTTCATAAGTACTATGCGACTCGAGGAGGTTCTTTATGAATGGAGGACAGAATCAAAGACTGTGTGTATTTTCTCAGCAGATGTGTATATATACACGCACACACACATAATACCCACCTCTCTTAATATGCTGTGCTCCCTTGGGACTGTTTAGCACTTACTGCTAACACATTGCTAAGGTAATTCATAGTTACACAAATTGCTCTAATATCCCCAGTCTTGTCATGAGCAGGGCCATAAGAATTTTAATAATTAACAATGGCGCATGTGAAACTGGTTAGGCATAATTTAGCCGAGCACAATAGAGTGATGTCTGGATAAATATACAAATTGGTGTTTTACATTTATGTGGTCATGTGCCGCATTCATTGTGCTCCCCTGCTCATTTGTGAATCCCGTCGGTTAAAATGGAAATCGCGTATTGTTTGAGTTTTCTTGGCTTTCTACCCCTTTGGCATTCAGGATAGTTCATCTCCATGCTGTCTACTGTACCACGCCAGTGCATAATGACTAGATGGAGAAGACAGAGGGAGAATCAAGTGTAATTTGCTCCCATTAAGTCTGATTAGAATCTGTTGCACCGCTGTGATCGCGGCTACAAACACCATCGCAGATTTTTCTTCCTTAATTATGAGATTGATTATCTAAAGTAAAGCTTTTGAAAGAGCCTCGTGCGCAAATCCCAGTTTTTTTTCTTTCTTTTCTTTTTTTTTTTTTTTTTGCATGATACATGTGTGTGTGCAGCATTGGCGAAGGTGGTGGCGGGGGGTGAAGATCTCCTCCCTCAAGGTTAATTATGCACTTATTGTTATGTGGAAGTGAAGCTTTCACCTCCGTGTGCCTACTGCCTTAGGGATATAAATAGGGAAACATAGATAATTATTTATGTACAAAGCGCTGTAATGACACTGTGAGGGGAGTGAGAGAAAAAGAGAAGGAAAAAAAACAGGGAGGGGGCTGAAGTTCACATGTTGTAGTTGCTGCTGCTACCATTCTGCTGCGCTCTAAATGTCTTCATGACTAATCTAGGCAGGATCTGTAAAAATAGTTTATCTATTTCTGCACGCCTGAGATCAACAGGAGTGCCACTGTGTGTGTGTGTGTGTGTGTGATGTGTATGTGCAATGTCCAGTCATTGCTAGGACAGAAAATAGTCAGACAGGAAAAAACACTATCATTAAACAGGGGTAGAGAGAGTGTCTGAGGCACAGAGACGTTCACTGTTCACATATATTGTTGCAGAAAAACAACCTCACTGATGTATTGATTTATTTGCCAGAAAATTCTACAATTTGTTGGTGTGATTCGGGCAGGACCCTGGAGTCCTGAACCATGGGAGCCTGTATTGATTTGGACATAAAAGTCAATCATATATTTATAATTCTGAGCAAGCCTATGTCACCCTACATCATTTTTTGTTAAAAAAATAAGGTTGAGGAAAGGGATTAGTTAACTGAGCAGGTATATTGTGGAAAAGGGTACAAATGTGGTCAATTTGCACATTTTATTGTTTCCATTTCAGTTAAAAATGACATTAAAATGCTGTTATGGAGTAAATGTCTTTCTGTTTCTTGTTTTAACAAACCATTGGGCCAATATTTCAGGTTATTCCAGTAGTGAAAACATTTCACTGAACAAGGAAATTTCCATGATGGGCAGATTTCCCAAGCAGACTTTCATTATCAGTGGTGTTCTGCAGTTGTGGTGTTCAAAGTGGGGTCTGGGGACACCCAGGGGTCCTTGAGGGGCTTTCAGGTGGTACTCAGCAAAATCAGAAATTTTAATTTCATTATACTTTAAATCCCTAGAAATTGTTAGAATTAGAAAATGTATGAGTGATTATTTTAATGTCATAATTTGATCTCACTACTCAGAATCTATTTGTGTTCAAGTATGACTTCTAAACAATTTAACATTTAACTCAAAGGAAACTTTCATTTCATATCAGGGTTTTAAGGACATAATCAGTTTAAATGGGGGTCTGCAGCTGCATGAAAGCCAATATGGGTGCGCAAAACACACAAAGTTTGAAAACCTCTGGTTTACCATATATGGACAGTTTAATTTCACTTTCACTCCGCCTCAGTGCTTATCAATATTCCAGGAACTGCCGCTCACATGATGCAGCGTGCAGTAATTCTGCAGGTGTGAGTCACACAGCGGCTTTTCAGTCACCCAAACATTCAAATGTAATAGTGTTCGTGGAACTTGCTGACTAACTAGACAAACACACAAAACATCTGCAGGCCTGTTGGTGTTTTCCTGGGAAGTACAGCAGAACAGGGGGAGATTAGCAGGCAGCTGACCTGGAATGAAAGGCAAATCAAAAGCCACGACAACATGCATGAATTATATAACACTGTTGCACTGTGGGAAACAGGAAGCGGAACACAACAACATGTCCTATGCAAATTAGCTGGAACCAGCCCTTTAACATGGCTCAGGAGGCAGAGCGGCAGGGGGTTGTGTGTGTGTGTGTGTGCGTGTGTGTGCCTTCAGGTTAGACCAACACATGGGGCCAATATTAGCCTTTTATTAAAAATTCAATGCTATCCAGTCAGTGTCATCCACCTCTATATTGGCTAAATATTTATGATGGAATTGATGCTAATGGGAATGATAGATTTTCATCTTCTTCTTCGTCTTCCGGTGTTGTCGTTCATGGTGTTAATAGTGGTAGTAACAAGAGTCTTAACAGCAAGTAATAGCTGTAGCATCATCATCATCATCGTAAATGCTGTTTACAAAATTTTTTCCTCTTCGACATCGACACAAATTCTTAGGGAATACTGGTGCACAATTCCACCTTTTGACAATTACAATCCCAGAACTCTGTAATTAGCCTTCAAAAACACATATCGGTTTTACTCGAGCTTGTGATTTGTGTGTTTGTGTGTGTGTGCGCTCATTCATGCATGCCATTCTCTGTCGACTACACTTCATTAGCAATGCTCTGTGGAGGTGCACAGTTAATAATTTGCCACGGCTGTAGCGTATACACGTTCTCTCTTGTGGGTGTCGTGTCGTGTCTTGCAGCCATCAAGGAGAAGTACAGCGACTGGACCGAGTTCCTGGTTCAAGACCTGACCGGCTCCAGGACGGCACCAGCCAACCTGCTGGAGGGGGTGAGTGTATTCAAATAGAGAACGTGCATAATGTGGGGTGAAAGCTGGCTTTGACGTGACACAGTAGATGCATTTATAGCTGGTGAGCCACTCGTTTACCACTAATATAAACAGTCCCCTTTCTGAGGGGAAGCCACTTGCTTTTCCCCAAGTTTTTTTTTTTGTTTTTGTTTTTGTTTTTGTGTGTGTTTGTTTTTCATTCCTGGTAATCATTAGTCACGCACCTCTATCAATTAAGTTGAATACATTCCAGAGGCATGACTGTTAATTTTACATTCAAATCACTGAGTTGATTCATTATTTGGTGTGAAATCGTGTCTAATACAACAGCACATTAAAGCCAGCATCTCTAAAAATGCAGGACAGCTTCAAAATGGTTAATGATGTGTACTTTTGCAAATTAGAAGAAATTAAAATTAGTGTATGTGTGTGTGTGTGCACATGCTTGTTTCTATTCACAGAGACATATAAATGTTTAAATGGCTTTTTGCCTCGGGTTACGTGTAAAACCTACCTCTACCCAGTGAATGTATGTGTGTCTATGTCTTTGTTTGTTTGTCTTGGGCATTTATTTGCATATTGGGCGATACCTTCCCTCACCTGAATGTATTTTTAGTTTTCAAATAGAGTTTTAGTCCAAAGCTACTGTCAGATTTATTTAGTTAAATTTAGTTACCCAGGTAAAGTTTTTGAAGCATTGCACTGTGATCTTTGCTCTCTGGAACTTTTCACATTTCACAATAAAGTTAATCTTGGTTTCAGCTTCTCACAGGTCACATGTTCTTTTTCTCTTTTTTCATCCTCTCTTTTTCATTTGGTGACAGTGCTGCTCTCTATTCAGGGCCAGATAATATTCTAATTTCCTTTGGGTTTTGGCTCATTTATCCCAGTTTTCCAACTATAATTGTCTTCTTGGCACTTGACATTAGGAAAGCATTGTTCAGCTCAGACTGTTTCAAAGGGGTACACCCCAAGTATTTTGTATATTGGTAAATCAATCAATTGGCCGGGCTCCAAAAAACTTGTTGATCTCTCTCCTTCTCTTTCTCTTTCCCTCATGCAGCCTCTGAGAGGTAAGAATACAGTCGATCTGATCGTAGAGGGTTCAGTGCTGGAGCTTCAGGACTTCATGGACCCTCTCATCTACTGGCCCGTCCGGGTTGTCCAGAACGTCGGAGGGAGGCTCCAGCTACGCTCCGCCGGTCTACATGACGACCAGAAAACCCAGGACATCTGGTTGTTCTACTTGGACGTGAGGCTCCGCCCTCTCGGCTGGGCCCTGGAGAACAGCCTCGCCTTAGAGCCACCCACAGGTGATGAGCACACCACCCGAGTGCCTGTCACCCTGAAACCACTGTGGTGACAGCAAGTCACTTTGACTTCCCTAAACTGAGTTGCAGTCTATTTATAATAAATGTGGGCTACAGACAGATAGAACATGTTGAGGGAAAGTTAAAAATAATAGAACACAAATACAGTGGTCTAATGTGAGTCACTGATGTTAATGCCCTTTGAGGAACCTTGAGTTTAGAGGAGGTGCAGGGGTAAATCAAAGCTGAAACTTAAGACGCTGAAACTTGTAACTTGAAACTTGATGAGTCATTTCAGTGAGCCGGTGTGTGTGTGTGTGTGTGTGTGTGTGTGTGTGTGTGTGTGTGTGTGTGTGTGTGTGTGTGTGTGTGTGCTTGTACGTGTGCACATAAATGTCCACTTTTGTTCAAACTGTCCTTTTTGCGTTGGTTTGTTTGAAATATTGGCCTAGGTTTCAGACACCAGTGAACATTAAGTCTAAGATTTAGCCACTGGAGGTTTTTGAAGGCTGATGGCCAACATTTTGTGCTGATATTCAACATTTGTTTAAAAATTTTCATGCCCCAAAAGGTGCACAGATTCTGTTTTTCTGTCAGAATTTTGTCCTTGCTAGGCTCTGTTGAAACCCAGGCAAATTAAACCTTCACTGATTAATGTCCGATTTTTTTTTTCTTTTTTCTTTTTTTCTTTTGTAAATGAAAAGCCAATATCTGGACGATGTAGCCCTATAGTTAGGTATGCTGCAAGTTTCAGAGTGCCACTGGGAGTTACTGTAAAAAGTCCTGAGTTTCGGTCTGTCTCCTTAACCCGCAGAGCTCCGGTCTCTGAAGAGCGCTGCTGAGTGGCAGCAGGCTCTGGAGGAGGCACAGCTGGACGGAGGGAAGAGCCCACTGCCTCTAGAAGTATTCAAGGTGAGACACAGTTACAGTCTACACTTCCAGACGCAAAAGTGAAGTGATGCTTTTCACATTTCCTTTTTGTTTGGAGCTGAGAAAATCAGAAAAGACACAGACAAGAAAATCAAACTTCATCAACAGAGAAAAGAAGAAAGATGTCCCAGTGTTTGAGCCCACACTGTTTAACTGGCAGGTAATCTCTGGGAAGTGCAGTCCAGCAACAAAACAGCAATGAAAGATTTGCAACAACAATGGAGACCAAATTTTAAAAAAAGCAAAACAAACAAAAAAAAAAAACATACTCACACAGCAACGAGCATTTAGCGCCGACAGTGAAGACAAAGGAAGTCACTTATGCAGATTACCACTTTGCTGGGGAAAAAGCAAATTTAAGAGCATTTCTTGATGTTTTTTGGTGTTTTCTTTTTCCACCTGTGTAAAAACATGTGTCAATGCATGCTTACCCATAATAAAAGAGGAGCAATGGCATGACCTACATTGTCTCGCATGTATGCATTAACATGTGCATGAGAAAAAGTGGAGCACATTTGTCTAAAAGTCTGACTTTACTGTGTCAGGACCATGTAGACCTGCCCAAGCACTCCTTCAAGACAGGGATGAAGCTGGAGATGGTTTCTCCATGGGAGCAGCTCCAGATCTGCCCCGTTTCTGTCACCAAGGTGAGTGAGACTCGACCACAAATCTGAAAAGCGCAACTCTGCTACATCACAGCCAGAATTTATAAATTACGCCTCATCCAAGAAAATCAAAAGGACCATTCCTCTTATAAGTATGCCTCAGTTTTAAATAACAATGCTTTTATTGATCTGGTCCATTGAGCATTTATGTGTGCGATTTTGCCAGAGGATCCTCTAGTTTCTTTGAACTCATTCAGACTCCTCACTTAAGAAAGACCTTCCTGCCACTACTTGGATCTCATGAGTATCCTCGCAGCTCTCATTTTTCATGTAGACTTAATGCCATGTTATTGTAGCACACAGTTTTTTTCCTTTAAAAATGTCTTTTTTAAAAAAAGATTATTCTTTAATCTGCATCACATTTTATCTTACATTTGGATATAAACTACCACCACTATTTACTTGTACTTTATGAGAAATTAAGGATGTACCGTTTTGTGTGTTACATAACAGCATGAATAAGGATTCCACAGATGTGGATTTTTGAGACCAATACCACTGTTTATGGAGTGAAGCTGCCAATAGCAGATACTTTGTGCCAAAATTCAGTAGCTTAAACTTTACTGCAAGGAACTTATACACCAGAAATATTATAAGTATTAAATGTGTATCTGGAAATTTTATTCTTGGCAGGACGGAAGTTCCTTTGGGACACTAAAACTTCCCTTTTGAAACCCAGGATGATAATAAGAAGAAGAGGATGGGGAAGAAGGGAAAGAATGCGTATATACTCGTGTCGGCATTAGAATGAACCCAGTACAAATTCCTCCAGTACACAACCACTGTATTGATCAAGAGCTGTATGTACAAAGTATTTTATCTTACCAGCAGGAGTCTTCCTGAGCAGCACTAAAAGTTCCTAGCCAAGAGTTTTCTCTTAAAAACAATCCATAAAGCTGCTAGGACTCTTAAACTAAACTCTTGTTGACCTCATTGGTGTGGATGACGTCGTGTTTCATGAAGGAGCTTACTTACTGTATCCTCTGTGATTGGCTGATGGGGGATGGCTCTCTGTCAGTGAGCTGATGCTAGAAATAGTGCAGAAGGAGATATAAAGTTCATTTGTTTAAAAGAAGGAGGGTCTGGTGGGTCATACGTTAATGAGGTGACAGCAGTTTCCAAGCGAAAACTACAAACAGCAAAATGTGGTGGATGTTGCAGGCCACTACTGATCATTTTCTGTCAGAGTTTTCTACATAACTTCAAAGTGTCCACATACCACTGACAGACACTGTTGCCACGGTTACAAATAAACGCTGGTTTGGAGCAATCTGTAAAATTGTAAGTTTCACTGTTGTTTCACAGACAGAGTTTAATGTAATGTGCACCAGAGAGCGACTGATAGATTACTTTTAGAGTCTATACATGCTGAGTGCTTTGGGACAGGTGTGTGTGTGTGTGTGTGTGTGTGTGTGTGTAGCAGCAGGGAAGGGAGGCGCGGCAGCTTGAAACCATAGCGGCAGAACTCAGTGTCACTGGCCACTGCAGTTTAATGCATAAATGAAAAACACCACTACATCCCTAACTAGCTTTACTATCATCATAATAGCCTCATGATTAATGTGATACCTTTTTTAAAACCTCATAAGCATTGAAAGATTCCTACAGAAACTAATTAGGATTGTTTGGGATTTGGCCTTGATGACTTTATGAGTCCTCTTCACTACTTCTCACTCACAGATTTAGGGGCTAATTTTGTGCTAAATCGCGTTGTGAAATAGTGTACTTGTGTCTCAAAAAATTAGGAGTCCTAGAGTTAGGAGGTGTTCCTAAATCGCTGAGGCAGGAGCCACTTTTAGCCTTAAGATGTGTTGTGAGTACTTGCCCAGTTGTACAATAATCAGACTGTCTCACAGTTTCTGCTGATTCTTCTCTCTGCAGGTCTACAATGAGAACTACTTCCAGATCACGCTGGACGATCAGTCCGTCGACCCCAAGCCCCGGTCTGTGGTGTGCCACACCCATTCACCCGGCATCCTGCCTGTCCAGTGGTGTCTGAAGAACGGAGTCAGCCTGGAGCGGCCCAGGGGCTACGAGGGCCAGGACTTTGACTGGGCTGACTACCTGAAGCAGAGCGGGACTGAAGCTGCCCCTGAAGTCTGCTTCCCTGATGTAAGATACCTCAAAATATTCCACAAGATGAAATTTTAAAGGGATATTAACACACTGTCTGCAGGTCCTTCAAAAGTTTAAAATGTCTTAAACTCAGTTTTGTAAATAAGTAATAATAATAAGGCTTTAAAGGTCATTAAAAAGTCTTCAGTTTGAATTTATGAGGTGTTAATTTCAACATAAACGTTTTATCTGATTTTTATTTAAACTCTCAGCCTAGTGAATCTAATACTGCCGTTATGCTTAAACTGCTGCACGTGCCTGCTGGGAACATGTCAAATCACGTTATACTAACCATAAAAAGAACTGGCAGAGGAGGCTGAGAAGTCAAGCTACTGTTTGTGGCTACAGAGAAGGGACAGTTTCTGCGGCTGGGGGGCGGGGGGCATCAGAAACATCAGATGACCCTGGAGCTGACCCAGTGTGCACCAGCGGAGGTGTGGCAGGCAAAGGTGCCAAGCAGGAGGAACAACATCTGTAAAACACACCTACCTGTAGAGAGAAATCCAACAAAGTCTAACCTAAAGGAAACTCTTATAGAATCCAGTGTAAAATCAGCCATCCTCCTACCTAAATATGTATTAAATACTTTTATTTGCTTATTTGGGTAAGAAAAAAAAAGATTTGTCCAAAAATCACTTAAATATCATTGAAATTTGTCTTAAAAAGGTCTTAAAATGCTTCATATTGAACCCATTGACACCTTGATTAAGTAAACTGGCTTGTCAGTGATCAAGCATCTGGCTTACAATGGCCTGTTAATGAATCAAGCTCTTCAAAATATTATAACAAACAAACAAAGAGTTAGAGCAGAGTAAGCTGGATAAGTGGAGCAGAGAACCAGCAGAGAGGTCCAGAGATTTTAGCTGAGTTCTTTATTTTGTGCACATAAAAAAAAAAAAAACTAAAGAGAAACAATATACAATAACATAAAAAAAATGCATAGGTGGGATGAAAAAACCCTGGGGGCTTGTAAAAAGATAATGAAATATATCACGATGTAAAACAGTGTAATAATACTTCATGTTTTCAATTAGTTGTGGTGCTGGCTGCGCGCTCGTGGCAGCGTTCCTCATCGATGAACAGTTGAAAATGTGAGTAGGTGGCGGCGGTGGAGGGGGAAGAGAATGTGTTGAAACTCCAGTGGGTGGGGAGTTTTTATTCCAAAACAAGAGTACAGGCTGGAAAGTGAGTTCTGAAAGCCAGAAATCTCAGCAAATAGCCGAGTAATTGTTGAGTCACTGGTCTTGATCAACAACGCTAACAAAACCCACACAGATAGAGCGTATTATACTTATTTTTCCAACGGGGCAGGAAGAAACTTTACAGTGCTCCCTGCGGGGAAACGTGCAGTTGCAGTAGGATAATATGTCTGACCACACACTGTGATTGGACAGAAAGTGTTCTAGGAGTGCTTGCAGTTGCCAGGACAAACTTTAATCTGAACAGTATCAGTCCACCTTGTTTACTTTGGAGTCAAATGAAAAAAGTTGTTTAATAAAATGATCAAATTAAAACCCAATGTTTGCTGTTGCACAAATGTTGTATATGCACATACGTTTTATGATATTGGGGTTATTGGCATTGGTGGGCTCAGCACTTCAAATGGACCAAGATCACAATTACTGTAAATGTATAAATGGAAGTATGGCAAAATATGACTTAGAGCGGTATGAGGCTGTGCAGAAGATCACTTATGGAAACAAGGGGGGGAATGAGTAAAAAAAAAATATGTGCAGTTGAAAATCTGCCAGAAAGTACATTCAGTTTGAAAAAGGATGCCAAATTATGAAAATAACAAGTGATACACAGAATTTACAAAGAATGTGAAGGAAAAAAAAGTTGTGAACACAGTTTTTTTTTTTTTTTTTTTTTAGCTGTGGAACTGACAAGATGGCAATTGTTAACTTTGTTGAATTGTCCTGTGTATTTTTTGGGTGTGTGAATGTGTGTGAATGTGTGTGTGTTTGTGTGTGTGTGTGTGTTCACCCACTCAGGCATGGCAGAACAGAGGCTTCGCCAAGGACATGTGGCTGGAGGCGGTGAACCCTCGCCGACCGGCTGAGGTGTGTGTGGCTCAGATCACACAGGTCAGAGGACGCCTGCTGTGGCTCCGACTGGAAGGTAAGAACCTGTGTGTGTGTGTGTGTGTGTGTGTGTGTTTATGTGTGTGTGAATGTGAGAATATATGTCAGTGAGTGTTTATGTGTGCAGTGAGGATTATGTGTCATAGGACGCCTGCTGTGGCTCTGAATGAAAGGTAAAAACCAGAGTGTGTGTGTGTGTGTGTGTGTGTGTGTGTGTGTATGTGTGACAGTTCCCTCACCCCGTTGCTCTGCTGTCTGCCTGTCTCTAGGTGTGGCGAAGCCCCTGTCAGAGTGTATTGTGGATGTGGAGTCCATGGACATCTTCCCTGTCGGCTGGTGCGAGGCTAACGCTTACCCCCTGACCCCTCCGCTCAAACCTGTCTGTACGTACACAAACACACACACACACACACACACACACACACACACACACACACACACACAAACGCACACACACATACAAATACATGCACGTCTCCCTGGGAGTGACAGTTTGATTCACCCTCTTGTAATTTTCTTTTCCCAGGCCAGAAGCAGAAGAAGATAGCAGTGGTCCAGCCAGAGAAACAGTAAGAAAGACAATCATTCCTTTATTTTTATTATTTTTTTGGATTGAAACTGTCAACTAAGGTTGTAACAATTCACTCAATTCACAATTTGATTCAGGAGACAGGGTTCCCAACTGGATATTCTTACAATATTTTGAACAAAATTTGACTTAAGAAGAAATTTGATTGATTGTTTTCTTCCTGTCTTCATGACGTTTTAAAGAACTGTATCTTTAGAGCCTTTAGAGAACTGGACACTTGAACAGAGGTATAAAATGATAAGCCAGATGGCTAGTTGGACTACCCAAGATATTGAGCATAAAGCGTAGGGCCCTGTTGGCCTGTTGGTGGCGCTGTGGGGGGCAAAGCAGGTTTATATTCAAAATGTTGCCCCCAAATGTCAAAATCCATCATTCTCCCAAGTTTTGTCCAAAACAGGTCAACAGAGTCTGTGATGGACAGACAGACAGAGACCAATCTGTCGTCTCTTCCCTAGTCTTTCATCATGGGGGACAAAAAATGTTTTCCCCGTGTTTTACTCTTCAGCCTCAGTTAGCCTTTGAAACCCATCATATTGATTGTAATCAGTTTAGCTGAAGATCTTCCCATAGACAACAAGCTTAGTGGTGATCAGTCCAACAACAAATATATCCACAGTAGCAGCGGTGGACAACACTGGCTGGACTGCATTGAATTTTTAATAAAAGAGTGATATCAGCCCAGTTTATCAGTCCTAACCTCCTCCTGTGATTAGATTTCCTGCCAAGTTACAACATTACATCATCAGGCCATCAGGCTTTCTGAAAGAACCATTTGAAGTGTTTTGAGGTTTAAAAAAAAAAAAGAAAAGTAAAGTTTTCCCTTGGCTTTTCTTGATCCATCTTCAGAAGTAAAGGTGTTTGCTGTCTCAGAACATTTGGCAGAATTCTCAGAATATGCAGGATCTTAATTGTTTTTGAATAATTGGTTTCACTTTCTTGCCGTTCACTTGGAAAGGTGAACGACGGACACTTGATAAGTTTTTAGAGACCAGTGTCTAGTTCCTTGAGTTCACACTGACGTGGGAAACATTGCACACACTGCAAGGAATGAACTACAACCTGAAGCTCAATGGTTTTGTTGCAATGGGACAAATCAGGAATATCAGGAGTAGGGCCCAATTAATTTTGAATGTGAATGTCTTCATTGATGCTTGGTGAATGATTAGTGGACGATTGCAAACATTCACAATTTCCTCTCATTTGTGTTGCTCTCCTGTAAAACTCAACCCTGTTAAAAATAACTGTCCAATCCCTCAATCCACCCCCAATCCCCAAGTATTAAATTAAAGTCACAAGAAATGAACTGTCAGACCCATACATCAGTAAACCGATATATCGTAACTCTAGCCACGGCCGTGGTCTTTTTCTCTTCAGCCCATTCAGCTCTTCACCCGCAGCCCTTTGTTTTCTGTCCTTTACTTGCGAGCCAAAGACTCAACAAACGTCTCCTCAGAAAACCCTCAAGGCTTCTCTCTCTCTCTGTCACTCCGAAGCCATTAATTGAAACAGTGGCTTTTAGAGCAGAAATTGCTTTCCCAGGGCACTGATTGATTTTGTTGACAAATGACACATTACACCCGTGGCTGGCAAACGCAGCCCCGGGAGTACAAGGGGAAATGGCAGTTGCAGAGCAGGAGAAATATGAGGTCTTCAGCAACACTTTGTCAGCCTTCTCATCTAACCACTAATTCCATTTCTCACCTTCAGGGGAATCCTTTCATCAATACCCCCCTAACCCCCCTTCTCTCAGATTCACGGACACACACAGTAATTCAGCCGTTTCTGAATCTAACAAAACTGCAGTGGCTGCTGTGTAGATTGATTGGCTGAATGAATGATCATTTGGCTGCTCTATTTCCTGTTTGATTAGATTGGTTGAATAATTTTATTGATTAATTTGACTGCTTGATTGCCTCTACTTGCAGGTTTGCTCCTCCACAGCCAATAGAGACAGTCCCTGTCAACGTCTGCCAGCCTGTCACCATGGATCCAGGTAATCATAATCCATGTTGCAGATGATTTAATTCCAGCAATTAATGTTAATGAGCGGGTACGGTGATGATAAACGAAATATCCCCCTTCAGATGCTCTGTTGGATATCATCAATCTCTTGGCATTCAGTGCTTTCCAGGACTCCATTTGTGGTTTGTGCTCAAGTGTTGCAGTTTACTGTTTTGCTGCACTCACTTTGCCTCAACCTCCCTTGTCTAATTTTACATCAGTTAGTGATTTCCTACATTTCCCAGAATGCCTTTTAACAAGCCCCAGAGAAGTGCTGTGTAGGTGGAGACAGTGATAGTGTAGGAAGTTTTTCCAGCTGAGATGAAGTGAGAGTGGAGAGGGAGTAATGCAAGGATTTTGCATCAAATGCAGTTACCTTCTTTAATTCATAAAATGAGGACCTTGGCTGGAATTACTAGACAAGGCCTTGTGATATTTTGTACTGATGACTGGGTTCCTGATGTATTATCTGATGTGATTCATGTGTACTTTGTCTATATATGTGTGTTTTGGGTGCCTTTTATGTGCACATGCACTGTGCCAAAGACAAATTTCCATTTGTGGAAGTTCTATTCTATTCTATTGTATTCTGTGCTGTGGTGTGTCATGTCCAGTTGTTCACATTGCACAAAAGCCATCAGCAGCGGCAGTTGTATTTCACACATGGTGGCTGACAAATTTGCAAAGGTGCAAGCTATGGCTACACTGCATTGTTTAAGGCTAATGTCGGTGGAGGAGACAAAACTGATGCTGATATTTTAGGTACAGTGGCTGAACATTTCCTGTCATCAAACTCCATTGCAGCTGCAGTGGAAATATTCAGACATGAAGTCACATTGTCTGCTAATTATCTACAGGAATAAGAAAAACACCCAGAACTACAAAATAGACCCAGGAATGCAAGGTACATTATCAAAAGCTGTTTCCATGAGCATACCCAAAAATACACTTCATATAGGTGTATTTTTAGTTTGCATTTCAGCAGCCAAACCTGTAGTGGAAGACGCATATCAATGAATGAACATGTGTGTTAAAGTCACGCTTCACAATGGGTGAATCCTACCTCACAGCACGGTTTTGGAAAGACATTCGGGTGGCTGTAGCTCTAACAAACGCACCATATCCCCGTCTCCTTGGCTGATGTTAAGTGTTTTGTTTGGGGTGGACTGGTGATTACACATGTATGTTGTAGCGCAACGAGAGGGGGGCGGTGGGTAAACGTTGTTTCCATGAGACCCCTTGCCCTCCTTTCCAAGTTCCCTTTTTAAAAACCACCCACTTGCTCATGCATATTCATCACCCTGCCTGATTACTATTCACCCCTAGCGGTGCGGTTCCAGGTGCCAGCAGTATCGGGGGTTGCAGGGAGGGCGGAGAGCAGCATACCGCATCATTATGTCGACCCGCACTTCTCCTCAAGTGGGGGAGAGTCACATGAACAGGCCATATTCTTTGCTCAGTGTGACTCTGCTGCGCTCACCTCTGTGGAGAAGTGCTTGGAGTCACACACTCACTCTGTGGTGGTCCAGGGGTCCACACACACCAACGTATGGGGACACATGTCCCGCAATATGTGCAGACACACACACGCATGTGCAATGACGCAGCTAGCAACTGTCATTTTGTTTTTATTTTTTTATTTCACCATCATTCTAAAAACAGTTTTAAAAAAGTATTCCATGTATCCTCCTTTTGTTATTTGTGTTCTTGGAGGATGGAAACAGCATTTACACCACAAGACAGCTCTCAATTGAAATAGCACTGTTGATGAATTAATAAAACAGATCCATGCCTAATAGTGTGAAATTCAATCCAAACGTCTCACTAGAATCAGCTGGAGTCATCAGCTTCCCATAGACCATCAGTGTGGCATTGATCAGTTCCACAGTCAATATGTAACCAATCAAACTGCATCAAGATCCGATTTTGAATAAAAGGCCAATATTGATCCAACCCTAATTTAGCCCAAGTCAAGCTAAGTGTCACTTTCATTATTTTATTTATAGATATACTTTTATTGTCCTCGAGAGGAAATTCATTATCATGGTTTGTACAGAGCCTCACATAAATAAAGCCATTGAGTCAGATAAATATATTTACACAGTAGCCACAAGGCAGTTAACATGAAGGTAACACCCCGGGTCTCTCTTCCTTCTCAGGCTCGGCCAATGGCAAATACTGTTGCTCCAAGATCTTTGTCAACCACCGGTGCTTTTCGGGCCCCTACCTCAACAAGGGACGCATTGCAGAGCTGCCGCAAGCCGTCGGACCCGGAAAGTGCACACTGGTCCTCAAAGAGGTGGGCTGACATGTCGGATCATAAATGCCAACCACAGGCATAAACTCTGGGGGAGATGGAGAGGAACGGGTCTAATCAAAGTATCAGAGACTTTCAGAGAGAGCGCAGGGCTGATAGAAAGACTGAAAAAGGGGAGACAGCCAAAGATGGAGGGGGGGCAGCAATGTCTTGTTAACCACCTGCAGTTTCCCAGCAGCGCCTTCATTTTAATGCGAGGAGCTGTCAGTCAAGTGTGTTTACACATACACACCGTCACTGCCGCTCAGCAAAACAACCTCTTAATTTCTCCAGAGGATGCTGAGTTTGTGCACGTGTGTGTGTGCGCGCGCGTGTCAGCGTGCAACTGCAAGTGTCCATGATTTGTGCGTACAAAGGCTTGATCATCCTTCATGATCTGTCCTTTTGGTTTTGTTTGGATCTACCGTCATGCTTTTTTATGTGCTTCCCTCTGAGTTTTGCTCGGCTCTGAACCAGCAGTCTATTTCTTTAAATGTACTTTAAGCTCTATTTTTGCCTCCAGCTGCTGAGCATGCTGATCAACGCTGCCTACAAGCCTGGACGAGTCCTGAAGGAGCTGCAGGAGGTGGAGGATCAGAGCTGGGATTGCCACGAGGAGACCCTCAAAGCCAAGTGAGGAGACAAAAACACAAAGTGGAGTGAACTATGCACCATGATAGGCTGCACTTTTTGCACCCCTGGATCTTATTTATTTATTTTTTTTTAGAAAATCAAGGCATTTTTGTCCTTTTCTTTCATCCCATCTTGGCAGGAAAACACTCAGTTTCTATCACTGATATATAAGTTTAAATCACAATATACCACACATCCCACACTTCTTCCACGCTGTTAACTGGCGCCAGGCCTTGCAGAGAAGGACGGTGCCATTTTCCCCATACTCTGTCTCCAGCAAGTCCATCGTCCACCACTTTGTTGAATTTTTTTTTCATGATATCGGCTGCAGCGGTTTGTGTGAGGTCGGCAGTTTCTTCAACTGCCGGCTTTGTGGTGCCAAAAAATTCCACTGCTTCAGGCTGCACACTCTGTTTTCTGATTTAAAAAAAAAAAAAAAAAGTGCAGTTTTTCTCACCCAAAAAATAAAGAATTGCCCAGTCGTAGGCTCCCATCGACCACATTCAATAGCCTGTGTGGGACAGTTTAACAGAAAGAAATAATAATAGAAAAAAATTGAAATGCAGAAAAGAAAGGATTGCATTTTTCAGGGCCCCACTTCTATTTTCTTTTGGTTTTGTTTTAGGAATTTCCAGTTTCATTTTCGCCTGAAGGTTCCATTAATTTATGACTCTGGTACTTACAGTTGAGAAAGTTAAACAGTTCAGTATTTATTCAAAACGGCAAAAATTCCATTTTTTGTTGATAAGATTTGGCTGATAAGTGTCCTGTCTCTTTGAGAGTCTGTGACAGGACATTACATGAGAAGCCCTGATTTTTAGACACCCCAAAGTAGACAAGATCAGACTGAGTACACATCCACGTTCAGACTGACCTTGTCCTTGAGTATTGCTAACGGATCAGCTTGCCTTTCCTAACCTTAACCATTAGATGAGAGATTGAAAAAATGACCCTGCACGAGCATCAACAGACAGCTCGGCTCTCCGGGATAGCCCTCATCAACTAGGTGATCTGAATTCACCAAGGCTCTCCTAAAACAGCCCATTTTATATCATTATGGGGTAGGCAATCATCGTTCATTGTCGAGTACTTTGATGGATTACAGATAGTTTAATTATCCATTGTTCTCATAAATAAAATTAAAATTGCTGTCTGGCCAGTGGCTGACAATGTCGTGCCGTCCCTCCCTGCTCTCTCCTCCTCTGCTCAGATACAAAGGGAAAACCTATCGCTCCACCATCCGGATAGTCCGCCTGGCGGAGCAGATCCCAGACTTCTGCCGCAAGGTGTGTGTGAAGCTGCAGTGCTGCCCAAACCTCTTCAGCCCCATTCTTGTTACTGACAAGTGCCCAGAGAACTGCTCTGCACAGACAAAGACCAAATACAGTAAGTGCCTGTTTGTGTATGGCGCAATTATACAGATCACTTCCCATGCCGCAATTATGAAGCACACCCAAATCAAAGCTTATGAGGCTGCAAAGTGTATAATTGCCTTTGATGAGTAGCTAAGTTTTGTTTGGGGTGCATTGTTTTCAACATCTGCTGCACGTCTCCAGCCTATTACTATGGGAAGAAGAGGAAGCTGCCCAAGCCAACGGGAGAAGAGCAGTCTGCAGAGGGAGAGCTGGCCAAGCCAGCGCGCCGCAGGAAGAAGAGGAAAGCTATCTTTGTGCAGAAGAAAAGGCGCTCGTCTGCCGTCGACTACACTCCTGCCGGCTCACCACAGGTTGGATAACACATCTTTTCTTTTCTTGACTTTTCCATTTTTTTCCCCTTTTATTCTCCTTTCTATATCTCCTTGCTTCTTTTCTGACCTCCTTTGATTGTGTCAGTGGGTAACCAGTGCCCTCCAGGACACATGACGGGTGGAAACTGGCAGGGGTGGAGTGTACAGTCACAAAATAGTACATAAATAAAAACAGCCCCCCCTGTAAACATGGCAGATTCAGTCAAAAGAGGCATCACAGACAATCACTGTAGTCCAATGTAGCTTAGTTTATATATCTCATAACTTCACTCATTCATGCCTAATTTATTGCACCCCAATGAAAGGGCAATCTCAAACTGTGATTGTCTACATGAGTTTCTTACAGTGTGTTTGGGGGAAATGTATTCTAAGAGAGATGTACAGTTTTCTTTGATACATTTTTTTTCCACAGAATTGAAGTGAAGCATTCAATAGCCAGATTGCAAGTTTCTGTTTTGGTTGTCCACCGGTTTTTGGCTGACGACTCAGAGCTGGCAGGTTGGCTCCTGGCAGGGAAAAACTCCTCCCAGTTGGTCGACGGAGAGAAGAAAGACCCCCAAACTCCTCCCACGTCCAACTCTGCCCAGCTCAAATACATCTGCTGTAGGAAACCTGGGCTCTGTCACAGACCCTACAAATTTACAACTGCACAGAATTGCAAGTGAAGAAATTTACAACTGTGGTTTATTTGATGAGAACACATACTCCATATTCAGGCTACAAACACCAAAGTCACTCCTAAAGGGATGATAAACCCAGTTGAAAATGTAGATTTTCTTGAGTACTATCTTCATCATCCACCAAGACTTTTTTAATCCTCAAAAGGGATTGTTTGAAATCTCCCTGCATGGAAAAGGACCTCAGATTCTCACAGTTTCAAGTTTCTTACAACCAGTGATGACAAATACCATATTTTAGTTTACCAAGGCTTTACAGCTGTGATTGAATGGGGTTGTTTGGCTGATCAATCTATGAATATAAGAAAAAGTTTTGTTCACTTCATGAGGCTGAGAGACATTGAAGGCCAGAACAGAAGTTGTAATTGAGACAAGTCAGCCTATGCTAACCTTTTAAGTGTTTTTTGTCCTATTCAAGTACAAGGAGGAGTTTGAGGTCAGAGGCCTGCACCTTATTTAACAAAAACAACATAATATATTTACACCTCTGACTCCCAGCCTCTCTTTCTCCCCACTTCAGGACAGTGACGAGGAGGAGGACCAGGAGATGGAGTTACAATCAGGCAGTGAGGAGGGCACCAGCTCTGAGCCACGGGAGGACCACACCGACACTTCCTCAGTGGAGGTGACCAGCAGCCGTCCGCGCCGGGCCGTGACGCTGCGCCGGGCCGTCAGCGCAGGCAGCACCACGGGCAGCCAGGAGCGCGGTGAGGGCCGCAGGAGGTCCACCCGCTCCCTGTCCGCCTACAACCAGAACAACAAGTACCAGCCACCCAAAGGACAGGACATGCAGGTAGGAGGGAATGAGGGGTGGCCTCACGGTGCAATGAAATTCATTTAGGTGGGCCAGGAGCGACACCCCTGAAGTTGTTGAGGGTTACTCTAGTCAAACATCTGATATAACAAATAGAAAGACACTAAAGCTAGTGAGGATCAGGGGAGAGGAGCCACCATATATGTACATTAACTGGCTAATATCTGATTTTGTATTTTAAAAAAAATCAACAATGAAACCAATATACAGTTTAATCTTACACTGAACCCTTACTTGCTCACTAATTGTGCCATTTCATGTGGTACTAATATGCATCCCGGGTGACTGGATTGCCGTTTGATAGAGGAAACATGCATTAAAATCCAGGTGTGAATGCATGGAAGATGCACTGAAGCACTGAGCAGCCAAACCACCTCTGGAGGTGATCAGAAACATTTTGTCTAAATGAACAGCAAAATGTAAATGAAGGGTCTCTCCAGTCCAAATTTACCAACCACAGACACAAATAAATCAGATCAAAGAGGCTGTAGGGAGCTCAATACATTTTTAACAGATTGTGCTGAGAGCAACATTTTATTGTCAATGTGCAAAATGTGAATACTACAATAATATGACTAAGATGTGATGACAATGAAGAATAATCTGTGTTTTGGGAGGGGAAAAAGAAACCTGTTTTTAACGTGTTTACTTGAGACACATTTTAACATTTACATCTGGTGTGAATGTAATCCAGCTACATCAGACTGAGACACAATCCAGACACAACACATGGTAATGCCTGAGGGAGAGGAGGCTTAAGACGCTCAGGATAAGAGCATCAGGGAAATGAGGAAAATGTAAATGTAACAAGAGATTGGAGTGCACATGGACGCCGGCAAGAATGTAGAAGATTGAACTTTTAATCATGAAGCACTGCTCTGGTCTTTGTTAGGGTTGTTAATATCAGTGGTGTGTGTGTGTGTGTGTGTGTGTGTGTGTGTGTGTGTGCATGCGTGCATGTGTGTGTCAGGTGGAGGGAGTGGAGGAGGAGGAGGGGCAGCTAGTTTTAGAGAGGAACCCTCTGGAGTGGAGCGTAGACGAAGTCGTCCAGTTCATCAGCTCTACTGATTGTGCCTCCCTGGCCAACATCTTCCAGGAACAGGTGCGCGCACACACACACACACACACACACACACACACAAAACTGTTTTTTTTTTTTGTGTGTGTGTGGAACAAATCATTTAAATTTCTATTATTTCATCCACAAATATATTTTGAATAGGGGGAAAGAGGTTGATTTGCTTCCCGCTCCTTTTATTAATAATCTGATGTCAGCAAGGCAGTATTATTAAACTGCTGAATATGTTGTTTGATTGATTACATATTCATTATTAGCCTTATATTCAGACTGAATGACTATTCTGTTTCCACTCCAGTATTCGGTCTGAATAATAAACAACATCTGTATCCACCTACAGAAATGTCAGTAAGTGTTGACACTTTGTGCTGTTTATGCAAAGTCATTTTTTGGTGAAAATGCTCATAACAAACGCGAGAGCTCTATATTCACAAAAAAGCCAATGCAGAATATAAGGACAAGCGATCCAGTGAGGACGGGCTGATTCTAGCTCTGTTCCATGGAGTTAGTGTTCATAGTTAGCCAGCTGTTAACCTAGCCCTAAGCTAAAAATGCCCTTGGTCAGCAGCATTTGTCCCACCCAGGTAGTTTTTCAACTGAGAAGTCACATTTGAATGCATTCAGAGAGTATTTAGACCCCCTTCACTTTTTCACTTCTGTTATGTTGCAGCCTGATGCTACAATCGTTTAATTCATTTTTTTTCTCTCATTAATCAATACTCAGTACCATATAATGACAATGTGAAAACAGAATTGTACACATTTTTATCATAAAAAAAGAAAAACTGAAATATCACATTGACATAAGTATTCACAACCTTTATTCAGGACTCAGTTGAAGCACCTTTGGCAGCAATTACAGCCTCGAGTCTTTTTGTGTATGATGCAACAAGCTTTGCACACCTGGATGGGGGAATTTTCTGCCGTTCTTCTTTGCAAATCCTCTCAAGCTCAGTCAGGTCGGTGCACAGCCATTTTCAGGTCTCTGCAGAGATGTTGGATAGGGTTCAAGTCAGAGCTCTGGCTGGGCCGCTCTAGGACATTCACAGAGTTGTCCCTAAGCCACTCCTGCGTTCTTAGGGTCACTGTCATGTTGGAAGGTGAACCTTCGGCCTCTGAGGTCCTGAGCTGTGGAACAGGTTTTCACTGAGGATATCTCTGTACTTTGCTCCATTCAGCTTTCCCTCAACCCTGACCAGTCTTCCAGTCACTGCTGCTGAAAAACACCCCCATAGCCTGATGCTGCCACCACCATGCTCCACTGTTTGGATGGTGTTGGGCAGGTGATGAGCGGTGCCTGCTTTCCTCCAGACATAACATTTAGAATTGAAGCCAAACAGTTCAATCTTGGTTTCATCAGACCAGAGAATCTTGTTTCTCACAGTCTGAAAGTCCTTCAGGTGCTTATTTGCAAACTCCAAGTGGGCTTTCATGTATTTTGCACTGAGGAGAGGCTTCTGTCTCGCCACTCTGCCATAAAGCCCAGATCGGTGGAGGGCCACAGTGATGGTTGTCCTTCTGGAGCTTTGTCCCGTCTCCACACAGGATCTCTGAAGCTCAGTCAGAGTGACCATTGGGTTCTTGGTTACCTTTCTTACTGAGGCCCTTCTCCCACAATGGCTCAGTTTGGCTGGGGGACCAGCTCTTGGAAGAGTCCTGGTTGTGCCAAACTTCTTCCGTTTGAGAATTATAGAAGCCACTGTGCTCTTGGGAACCTTCAGTGCAGCAAAAATTTTTTATTTATTTATTTTTTTTTGTTTTTTTGTAGCCTTCCCCAGATCTGTGCCTTGCAACACTCCTGTCTCTGAGCTCTGCAGGCAGTTCCTTTGACCTCATGACTTGGTTTTTGCTCTGATATGCATTGTCAGCTGTGAGGCCTTCTATAGAGAGCTGTGTGCCTTTCCAAATCATGTCCAGTCTAGTATCAAATTTACCTATCTATCAAATTTAGCACAGGAAGACTCTGCTCAACGTGTAGAAACATCTCAGCAGCCATCAAGAGAAATGGGAGGCACCTGAGCTAAATCTCAAGTGTTGTTACAAAGGGTCTGAATACTTATGTCAATGTGATATTTCAGTTTCTCCTTTTTGATAAAAATGTCTACACTTCTGTTTTCACTTTGTCATTATGGGGCACTGAGTGTAGATTAATGAGAGAGAAGATGAATTGAAACGATTGTCGCATCAGGCTGCAACATAACAAAAGTGAAAAAAGTGAAGGGAGTCTGAATACTTTCTGAATGTGCTGTATTTTTGACGAGTCTGGAAGCAGGCTAACTAATGATAGAATTTGACCTGATATTTTGACCCACACAAGAATGCTTGTTCTTCTTTCTTTTTCCTCTTTCTCTTCTTTGTCTTGTTCTTTTTCTTCTCCTTTTTTTCTCCGTCCTCCTCCTCCATGATCTAATGGTAAAGTACCAAGGTGGAAAACCCCTGATGTTTTTCTGTTTTTAGTTTTTCACATGAAAATGTCAAAAAATAAACGTAAACTTCAATTATAGAAGTAACCAATATCCGCTATTGGCTGTTCTGTTTCGAAAGTTCATTTCGGTCAAGTCCTGCTCTGTTCTTTCTCTTTCTTTCTTTCCTTCTTCCTTCCTTCCTCTCACCAGATGTGTTCATGTGCCTTTGTGTGTGCAGGACATTGACGGGCAGGCCCTGCTGCTGCTGACTCTGCCCACGGTGCAGGAGTGCATGGACCTGAAGCTCGGTCCGGCCATCAAGCTGTGCCACCAGATAGAGCGCGTCAAAGTTGCCTTCTACAGACAGTACGCCAACTGAGCAAGGTGCACCGACACATTTCACCCACTAGTCACCCACTGACCACGCAGTCAAGTCTGCCGTCGAGAGGAATGCTGCGGCCACGACTGGGAAATCTTTGGATTATATTTCTCCTGTTGGGAAAACTGCGGACTACTTTGGGGGAATTTCTGAATTTTGAAATGTTGACCTTTTTTGTGGATTTCCAAATTGTAAGAAGGGACATTTGTGGAGCGGTCACATTGGGAAAGTACCAAGTAAGTGACAGCAGAGTAATTTTGCGGAGGATGTTTTCCTTATAAGGAGCTGAAGGATTCATTTCTGGGATACTGAAGGTCTGAAGACGTGATGCAGTACCCACATAGACTTCCCTCTGCCCGCTCTGGCAGAGCAGAACACATTGGAGTCGCTCCATGTGCTTTACCAATCTGTGAAGAAGTTATTTTGAGAAGCAGAGGACTCGTTTCAGAAGACATTTTCTTTTTCATTACTTTCCATTTGCAGACATTTTATTTGTGATAGAGAAGCATCATAGCATTTAAGTTATTATCCATTATTATTGACCATAATTAATGCATTTCCCCCTTTTGTAACATAATTGGTTTCTGATCAAATATATTGGGAAACTATTTAACAACCCATGAAGTAATATATTTGAAATATTTATTGTTTTCCTTATTTAAGAGGAGTAATATATCTATTTGGATGTAGAGAGAAAAAAAAGAATTGATATAGAATAATGTTTCTTTTCTCGATTGAAAAAGAAAAACCCTGAGTTATGTCTGTTAAGTTATTTCTCAAAACGGAAACCCACACTCTGCATTTATTTCGATTTACATTTTAGTTTGTATTCATAGAGGGGAAAAAAGGCCTCCCACATGATGAGTCAGAAAAAAATGACACCCTCTGAGTTGTTTGAACCCAGTTGTGCTCTCTTCTCATTGTTACAATCACATGAAACAATCATGTAAGCTATTTTGTGTCCATCTATGCAAATGTGTTGCAGATATTTTTGATAAATAAGAAAATAAATTTCTACTGATTTGTATCCGTAGGTGTGGGCTTGCACTTTCTTTCACTGTGGGATCATTTATGCCTATTACAGATACCACCACAGCACATTTACTACCACTACTAACCACTGCTGCCACCACTACCAATCATTATAATTTAAAAATAATGTCATAATGGAATACTTACTTAATTCAAACAATTTTATGTATTCTAAATAATTTAAAAAAGTTTTCTAGATACATAATCTGTTAGAAATATTAGAAAACTTGATTTTTTTTTTCTGGATTTCATCATTTTTGTCTTAACTATCCCTTTAAAACTCATATAAGGCAAAGTAACTGAAAGTACACTTATGGAATAGATATTTAAAATACTGGAGCCACTCAAGCCTCATAATCAAAACAATCCCAGCATGCAGTGTTTTGGAGTAGTGCTCTTCATATCTAAAGTTGTAATAGCCTGAAGGAGGATTAAGGGTTAACCGTTGCTCCCTCATGCATGTAAGCGCAGGCAGACTAACACTGTGGTTAACACACACAGCTCTGCAGCGAGTGCACCGCTGCTGTGTCAAAAGGAGCAGGAAGCCACCCCGATATGACCATCATTTGGAAGTCACTATTGAAATGAATTCACATGCACTATTTTACTGTTAATCCAGGGGCTTCACTTCACTGAACCGTGAAATGTGACAAAGTTCCTGCATCTAATATCGTTCTAAGCCCAAAAAAATTTCAAACCCACTTATAAAAATGTAGACTTTATTTCTGGGGGGGAAGTGGAGCAATGACGGATGACTATGAAAATTATTATTTGAGCAAAATGAAGTGTGATAATGTGAGTCAGTGTGTGTAAATTATAAGGCATGCGCTTTAAATCACTAAAAACACTGCTCAGAGGGAATTCTGAATCTAAATGTTCTCTAATATGTTTTTCTTTTTTTTCTTTCTTTTGTTTTCTACAGCCGTTTTATAGATTCTTGGCAAAAACAGAGACTGGACAAATGAAAATGCCACCACAGTGGTGAACTGCAGTCACCTGTTCGTTCCAGAGAGTGTGGTATGTTTCATCACCTGAAACTGAAACAGGAGGCACATTGTTGATTCTGTCGGCCCACGTCTCTAAAAACTCCCAGCATGCTTAACGCTCAAACGCCTGATGACAGAGCCATTAGCGCTTTACCATCTTTTGGCAGAGCGGCCGCTGGTGGAGCACTAAAAGCAATTACCCCCTATGTAGTGATAGCTGTTTCATGTAGACCCGTAATTGGAGGTAATGCCGTGTTAGTCATGCATGCAGTACATGACCTGATATGCTGATTCATTTGCAATGTTCTCTGCGTAACATTATCTAATAGAAATTCATAAAGTCTGTGATTCACATTCAGGGTGTATTCAGCACCAAGACGTGTCGTGCCTCACCAGCTCTCTGTATGGGTGCAGTTGAATTAATTTAATAGCACTCACACACACACACACACACACACACACACACACACACACACACACACACGCTTCCCCAACTCTGACACTTTGTATTGAGTCACTCTGAAAAGCTGCTACCGTATACTGTTGCCTGGCAACCTCATATCAAACGTCCGCTTTGCATGATTTTCCCGTTGTATGTGAATACAAACTAAGTAAGTGATGACAGCAGAGGGGTAAACAGCCGTATAAAGGGAGCCGTGAATGAGAGGAGGCAGCTTCACTGAATTTGTGTTTCACATCGAGACGCAGCAGGTTGACTGAAATAGAATAATGCAGCCGGGGTTAGACGGATGGAGCACTTAACCAATGCAGAAAGCCCATCTTGGATTTTGACTAAAAACTGGACACCAGCCTGTCACGGCATCTACCTCCAACATTATTAACCCTCCTGGTACCTCCACTTTTACTAACATTTTAGATTAATTTGGGTCAATTTGACCCCGGAAATTTAAACCCCCGGAAACTGATTTAATAAAAATTGTGTCCAGTATGTTATTTGCCTTGATGACTATCTAAATAGCCACTTAAATAAAATACAACCGTCCCTACTCACCCCCTTACACATCAAAGTTCCTGTTTTTTCCTCCTAAATGTCACATTAACTATCAGTGGTTCTCACACTACAACAGATGTGGTTATGTTGTAGGGCCCTAAAGCAGAGGGGAGTTTCTGGAAGATTATAAATATCGCGTTGTAGCTCCTCAGTGTCCAAAACAACTAAAGAAAATGTGCATACAATGTTGATCTTATGTTTTATAGAGCTAAAAAAGCCTGGGGTCAAACAGGCTCCAGTGAAACACCAGTGGGTACAAAATGTATACAGGACACTGAAAAACACCTCATGTCAATTTTATGTTAAATTTGGAAAAGTCATGAAATATGAAGCAAAAAAAAGGTTTAGGATAAAAACAGGAGGGCTCCTTTCCTCATTTCTGGGTCCATTTTGTTGTTTGGTGGTGTATTTTTCTTATTCCCACGGATAAACGGCGAGTTCGACAGCAGAAAAAAAAATGTCCAGCTATCAGAAATATCAGAGGTAAACGTCAGATTTTAAGGTCAGCTCCTCAGATTTCAAAGGGCTTCTTTCTAGAGTGGCTATTTTGCACCAGTGCAGGGAGAAATCACATCAAAGACGAGGCAGAGATTTTTTTTTTTTTTTCCCCCAGCAGTCGCCTCAGCAGACCCGAGCGCGCTGCAGCCGCAAGACGCTGCTTACAGTAAAGGGTGTGATTGTAGCGTAGCCTTGACTGGAAGAAGTCTCCGCTATCGCCTTTGCTCTGTCCACCTACACGCGTCACCAACGACTGACAGGGGCAAGTTCAGGCTCACACTCTGGGGGTTGTCAAAAGGCATTCTGGGAAATGTGGGAAATCACAAACTGAGGTAGAAGCCGATGTGTCAGGTTGAGGGAAAGGTAAAAAAAAAAAAAAAAAAAAGGGTAGAGGAGTTCAACCGCTGGAATGCCGTGAACAGATTGATGAGATCTAACAGCGTAGGCCGAGGCTGATCCCAGCGTGGAGTTTCCCTTTAATATCCCACACACACACACACACACACACACACACTCACGGTGACATTGTATTTGCTTTTTCTTGTGAAATTCACACCCTTTCTTCTATTATCTTTGGTTTCATCTGTTACCAGACGTGTTTCATCAGAGCTCCAGAGAAGCTGCAGCTCAGCGCCGCTGCACAGCCGCCGCCGAGTCACGACACACGGAGCCGATACCGGCCTTCTCTTCCAAAAATCAGATCGGGTCCTGTCCGTGTCGGCCACCTCTGATAAGACGCGGCTTGACCGACGACATATTTATTGCACTGGTTGTCTATGGGAAGACATAAAGCAGAAGTGATGCTAATGTGACATTTTAATCATGATGCTGGCTTTCAGTGGGGAGTTTTAATATACCGTTTCACAGGCTCCTCCACCCTGACAAGAGGTGGAAAATCTCCAGGAATCCGCCTGGTAATTTATGGCATTTTTTGCACATACATGGTCAAAATATAGAAGATGAATACTGGCATAAAATATCAAGTGATGGGATTTTAAATCCTCATGCTAATCAAAACCCAGTTCATATTTTTATTTAACACGCACAACTCAAGTAGTGAGTGGGAGGTGTCAATCAAAAAGTTGAGTGTTGACGTGCAGTTTGGTTGTTGAAAATCAGCGCACCACAATCAAACGAGAAGATAACAAGCAAATTGAAAATCTGTATTGATATCAGTCTTTTGTCAAGCTGTAATATCTAGTAGAAAATAAAAGAGCCATCATATCAAAATTTACTCAAAACTCCAAGTGTGTGACAGGATGATGGTAATCTTTGTGTGTGTGTGTGTGTGTGTGTGTGTGTGTGTGGATGTGGGGGAAGGGATCTGGTTAACCAGAACTCTGAGCGCTCACTCACACATCATCACTTGCATTGCACTGCAGACTTGAAATCTAGGTCACGGGAACACACACGGTCTTCAAAGGCTAGACAGAGACGGAGACAATCAGACGTGAGGATGATGATGTTCAGTCTGAAGGCTTGCCAGCTCACCACTCCAGTCCTCAGTGAACCCCGCTGCCTCGCAAAGGGCAAATCCAACGCGTGCACCCTCTCACACTGCTGGGTATCATCGATCTCTAACGCTCGGTGAATTCCGGGACTTTTTAGGACAAAGTGATGCAAGACACTTTTTCTCATTGCACCTGTTTTCTCTCACCCCGCTTCGTTTTCTCCTATTCGTGATGTCCTACATTTCCCACAATGCCTTTCGCCAACCGCCAGAGAGGGAGTGTGAACTTGTTGCGTAGGAGGAGAGTTTCCAGTCAAAAAAAAAAAAAAAAAAAAAAAAAAAAAAAAGGCCAGAGTCAGCCCCCTTGGTTGTGTCGTTGCTGCATTGCATTCTAGTCTAGTACAGAAGCTGGTAGCTCTGCCTCCTCTGCCATGAATTTATCTCTGCACGGTCGCTTAAAGTTGGTGCAAAATAGTGAGTCTACAAAGAAGCCCTCGCTCTTTAATGCAAAGAGTTAGCATTTTTTTTGAAGCCATGGCCGCTTCCCTGGCCAGATTTCCACTGCTTTTCCCCCCACAGGGTTTATGATTTATGCAGAAAATAACGTCTGAGGTTCCACAGTTATTTACATGGACACAATGAACCGCTGCTGCAGCAAGTCCAAGCAGTGTTACAGTAAAGTCCCACAGCTGACTGTCTACAGTAAATTTAAGTAAATTTATCCACAGTCAATTACCGGAAAGAAAAAGAAAGAGGAAATGTGCGGAGCGGCCTAACCACTGCCTCTGCATGTCGAGAGGAGCTGAGGAGAACTGTAGGCAAATAAATCATTCTTATGCACACTGTTATAGTTTTTATTTGCACACTGTGATCTTGGTGTTTCTTAGGCCATATGTAATGTCAATTACATCATCAGAATCACTAAGATTTGTAATGTATTCTGACCTAAGACAGGGCCAACACCACATAATTATTAACCCATTATTATCATATCATTTCAATATAAATGATAAGGTGCAACTTATGTAAAAGCAAACAAAATCTTGAGCAAAATCTGAACTTTCTGAAGTTGAAGCAATAAATGTATGTAATTGAGAAAAGGACACAGTAGCTTTTTAAAAAAAATGCAAATATAAAAGTATCTTCTGGGTGATTGACTGTAAATATGATATACTAACTGATTGCATAACATGTTCTTCTTCAAGGCTAACGCTTCCTTCTTATAATAGAGCATAAATATAATTTTAAAAAATCTGACATCAATTTTGAAAATGTTGCATGGGTCAAATTGACCCAAGAGAGACATAAATTATACCCGTTTGCATCTCAGGGGCAACATTTTTCAGCGGATATGCGCTTTAAAAATTAAAGAGCGATTCAACACTCGCATGAAACCTCCGCTGCGCTGCCCCCTAGGGGTTGAAACACTGCATGTCAGGCCACACCCAGTCACTGGTGGGGCTGCAGGTACTTTGCCTTGAGCAGCTGCCAAAAATACCTGCTAAACCTCACCAGGCAGAGGTGAAAAATGCCTGAAAATAATAACCCTGGAGGGCGGTGCAGTGGAAGTGCTCTGCTTTGCGTGATGTGGCGCTCAGTGCTAAAGGTGCTAACAAGCTCCATCAAGCCTGGTAACTCACATTCTTGCTCTGCTCCATGTGCGGCTCATGTTAATAATGACAAATTATTTTTTTGATCCCGTTTGGATTGTGCCATGAATTCCACATGTCATATATGTCAATTTATATCATCACAAAAAGTTCCGTGTTTTGCAAAATAAAACGTAAAACAGTACAGTACCATTCACTTTTGTGCAAAAACAGTCAGTGAACTACATCTTTCGTCTCGCACAACATACGTCAACAACTCATGGCCTTCAGCTTGACACATTTCACCTCATTCTGTTGGTTGCTGTTTAAAAAAAAAGTCAGAAATAAATGAGAAAGAAGCTAGCTCCAGCGGCTCCGGGCGGCTTGTGGAGACAGAAATTTGTGACGTCAGTTACGTGACTTTTGGGTGTGCAGTCGTTTTCGTTACGTATTCTCTCAGTCTTATGCAGTTTTACGTCAAACTGTGACTTTCTTGACTTGCAAAACTATCCTTTAAATTGACAAACATCAAATGTGTGATTCATGGCACAAATAAAACTGGATCAAAAAGTTATTTGTCTCTCACTGTTGCCTACTGTCCATATTTTTTCCAAAAGAAGCTCCCCTGGTGGTCCAGCAGACGGGACGGGACTTTGTCTCTCTATAGAAAATATCCACTGGAAATGGTCCTGTCCAGATGGTAACCCTAGATTTGCAAATCTTGGTTTAAACTCTTGCAAGTGGGTTAAGGTTAAAGTTAGAGTCAAGCGCTGCTTTGCTGAATCAAGTGCATATGTGCAAGAGTTCCACAAATCTAGGGTTACCATCTAGACACGCCCGGAAATCTGCTGAGGGAGCACGTGGTCGAGAGAATTGGACCGGCCTCTGAAAACACATCATCACTGGAACATTTAGCTCGAGATGAAATAAACCACCAAACAACAAACCTGAGCCAGAAATGCAACCTTACCAATAGCTGTGTGTTTTTTAACGGTGTTAAAATGTTTTAGGGATGTTTTTTTTTTCCTTTTAACACATCAACCTACATGGTTAGTTGGCACTCCTACAGATGGGATCCAAACTTCTCCACCGTCCTGCCTTGGGAATCATCTGTCTTTCTTCCAAATGAAGCGCACCAAGAGATACATCTATCCCGTGCATCAATAGATCCCAATCTGAATCCAGCGAGGCATGTCTCATAAATTATGCGCTCCCTGAGCTTTTGATAAGCTAATAGATGTCTGAGTGGAGGCAAATTGACGCCGCGCTCGTGTGATTCAGTCGCCGAGACATGATTCACTATTGATTAATGTTTAGCGGGGGCCGAATGGTGGCCTATCTTTAACATCACACCTCTGTTTATACGACACAACAGTTTCCTCTCCATTGTTCATTATTCATTAGTCGTCTGGGCTGCCTCTGGGACTCCCTCCCATCTGCTACGGCTCCATTTCCATATGCCTGACTCCACCAAGCAAGGCATACATCTGATAGGCAGAGAGAGAGAGAGAGAGAGAGAGAGAGGGAGAGAGAGAGAGGGTGTAAATTCATCTCTTTTGCCCCCTTCATCTCTTTTTTCAAAAAGGTAATGTATTCATTGATGCTATCATTGGGGGAATGGATGAAGTGATAAAAATGGAAATAAATTGCTCCTTTGAAAAAGACAGGGGAGCACTGGGAGACAACGGGACGGCTTGCACAGGGAAGAAGTGTGTTTTGGTGCCGTGGGTGGGCAGCAGGGGAGGGAATAAAAAACAAGACATGTATAATTAGCAGTTGACCGAGCTGTCTGCCTGTATGGAAATTCACACGGAGCAATTTGACACAGGAAATGCTAAAACGAGAGCAACACGCAGATGCCGCGCCACGCCGCGTGTGATGTAATTTGCGGATCACGGAGGACAATGCCACACATGACAGTCGTGTTTTACAAACTGCTCATGTCTGATTGTGTGTTGTGACTGCAGTCTCGCACCAACAAACAAATGGCCCCTTACACGCGAAACAGCACGATAATCAAAGAAATTTCATATTTCCAAAAATCTGAAGCACGCCGTGTTCACGTTTGGTTTAAGCCTTGAAACTCACTAAAGCTCACAAGCAAAAAAACTGAGCGGAAGTGCATCATGAAGTACAATGGAGGATCCATCAGTGCTCTCCAATCACACTGATGGATCACCTTTGATTTATTTGTCTCATTTATTGATGTAAACGTCTCGGCTGGCGAGCGTTTAAGGCTCAGACACAAACGCAAAAATCTCGTCTTTGCTCGGCTCTAAAGTGAGTTGAAAGTGTGGCGGGGGCAGGGGGGGGCGCTTTGCTCCTTTAAGGCTGCTGTTTTATTCTGTTTGTTTAAATCCCCTGTGCCAAATACGAGGCTTCAGCTAATGTGGGTTTTTGATGGCTGATTCTGATGGTTTTACAGCTGCTCATATTTTGTGGTGATCTAAATTCAGCCAGGACAGCTCCCATACAGAAGATGTATTTTTTTTTAAATGACGAGGCATGACAATGGGGTTGACTTTGGCGGCTAGGTCTCCTTTTATGTTAGTTTAATAAATCACTGCTGCATATGCATATTTCGTAGGGATGAATGCAAGGTAAGAAGGTAAAAGCGGATCTGAGCAGGTGGAGCTGGTTAGCGGCAGGGCAGCTGCACAAGCAACCTGTCAAGGTGAGCTGACGTGATATTTAAAGGCCTTTGAATTTAGGGAGGGAGATGATGATTGGTTAACCCTTTGAAACCCGAGCAAATTGAGCTCGATTTCTCAAAAACATGGGAAAAAGGCGAGGTGCAATTTAATAAGAGCTGAAACGAAAAAAAAGGTGCAAGAAATTGACCACACATGAACATGTGTCCATGTTCATGTGTGTGTGTGTGTGTGTGTGTCCATGTGCATGAGTATGTGTGTGTGTGTGTGTGTCTGTGTCCATGTTCATGTGTGTGTGTGTGTGTGTGTGCGTGTGTTTGTGGGCATGTGCTCATACATCAGTGTCTGCTCAAAGACACCTGCATGTTGGGGTGTGGGAAAGGAGTGTGGGAATGTGTTTAACTCTATTTTATACACTAATTGTAGTCTTACCCATTCATTTCTAATGACCGGTCATTTGTGACCGGGAACACCATGGGTGTATACAAGTTAAATAAACCTTGAAAAATTTATAAAAATTCTCCAAATTTATTTTATGTGTTCAGATGCCATGTGTGAACAAAGTCATGGAACCTCATGACAAACAGATGAAATTAACTGCATTTTTTGGAGAGAAAACTTGTACGCGGTCAGATTTGACCGCGAACACGACAGGAGGGTTAAATCATTTTTATTTTCGGAAATGATACGCTGATATGAGGGCTGAACATTTGGGAGAAAAAATGATATTGCTGAGAATTTTTAATTTTTTTTTTTTTTTAAGAATGTTATTACCTATTATTAGGCCTATGTACCTTATCATTTTTTTAGTCCCATGTATATTGTTAAAGCAGCCAAGGCTATTGTAGACAGTACTCCAGCACCCGTTAAGATCGCCTCTATTGTTGTGGACACCATGAAAAGAGTTAAACCAATTACATGTACATGTGCAGACAATTACTCCCCAAAAGCTGCACCGATAACGCTTGATATTTGACTTAAATGCTGGCTTGTTTAACTTCATCTCCACATTGTGGTGATGAGTCAATCTTCATCAGAGGGACAAATCGGTTTCACAGACTGACGTATTTTAGTTCCTTCTCTGTGAAAAAGCGAATACTCCTGGCAGTCTGAACTGCCTGCACCTCCTCAGAATAACAAGCAATTACCATGTGTTGCAAGCGTAATTTCTCCAGGTTTGTCAAGGAATCCATTTGTCTGAATTCCCTAACATCAGGAGGTGACTGGAAGTCACAGCATGCTATTGCAACTTGCTGGAGAAGTTTCTCTTGTATGGTTTTAATTTTAGCCAACACAGTCTCACTCCCGGTGCGTCAAAAACCGACGCTTGGTCAGGGCCCCTGGGCTTCCTTTACTGACGCACAAGGTCTCTGTCAGCGTCTTTTTAAGACGCAGGGGGCTTTCCATTGATTGCAATGTAATCCCATCCGCGGCGATATTAGACGATCAGAGAGAGTGCCCCGGCAGTCCATTCACTTCAGTATAGGAGGGTTGCAGTCACGTGATCCCGATTACGCGCGACATTCCGACTGCGGCGCTTCCAGACGCTGTGAGCATCAGTCCCTGTGACCAACTTCCTGTTCCAGCTTTTACATTAACGCTGTCGGGGGACGGATCAAAAGTTATTAATAACAGAGCCCGTCTACGACGAGCCTTGCCACTCTCCATTAACTCCCGTTGTATCGAACTTGGTTGCAGTTCCACTGTAATTCCACTGGGGGTGATCGCGGGCGAGTGCAGAATGAATGGGGCTCTATGGAGCTAAACGGCTAAATTTGTCTCTTACTCCTGTTTATGGTTGAAAATCGCAAATACTGTTGTAGTTTCTGAAAGTTCAATATGGATTATAGGTTAGAAGTGAAATTAGCGAGAACTTATATCCTTTCAGTTTCCTACAGTTTGGGCTGTTGTTGGCCATAACACGCTAGCATTTGCTAATGAATGCTGATTGGTCAGTGACGGACTTGCGGCTGTTTACGACCAGGGATCCCACTTGATGGCACCTGAAGACCAAGACAAACGGGAAACACCACTCTTAAGGAGGACTTTTCCATCAAAGTTGATATTTGTGTATGCAGAGAATGTCTAATATAGCACAGGCGGGCTTTAACTTTTCCAATCTAGCTGAATCAGTGGCTCTGGCAGAGGATTGGAGTAAATTGTGTACTGTCAAACCTTTTCAACTGTCAAACCAAAATGTATGTTTTGCCTAGGCATTGATGCTGTAATCACCTTACAGCAAACAAGTCTGATCCCTATATGTTTCACTTTCAGATCCAGAATGACAAAGCCCAAAAAGAGGCCATGCCCCTCCTGCCAGGCCCCAAATTCCCTTGGGAGGAAGACATGCACAGAGTGTGTTGGCCCTCTTCAAATGAATGAAGAATTTAAAAAAAACAAACAAAAAAAAAAACAAGATAAGCTGAAGGACTGCAGCTGGGCATCATCTGTGAAAAAACACAGAAATTCCAGCAGGACCATAAAGTCAGCCCAGCTATCTGTGAGTTTTAATTGCTAATGATCCTATTTGTCAACCATTATTTTTGTCATTGAACAATATGCCTGTTACACTTTCACTTAATAACATGATGTAAGACATACATAAATAGAATGACAAAGTGCTAAATCACAAAGCTAAGATGCTAAGAGATGAGCAAGAAAAACAATTTAACAATATTTGCCAAATCAGCAAGGTTGAAGTTCTTGAGTTGTTGCTGATTAGCCTTGCTTGTACATGCCTAAACTCTTGTTCAGTCAGGACCACTTTGTCAAAATAATCGTATTTATTTGCTCAACATATATTTGGTTCTGTTCTGGGACGCCCTGCTCCTCTACACGCTTGCGTCGCTTGCGTGGAAAGCCTGAGGCAGGAAGAGCACACCTTCCTGCCCTTCATGAGCCATCATGAACAGCTATAGCAGGGAGCACAGCAGCAAAGACCCCCGACAGAACAGAACAGCAACAATGACAATGATTAAGTTCAGACACAGCATGGTAGGAGGAGCTGGGGTGGAGGTGGGTTGCAATTCAGCCAGCAGAGGAAACAGCACAAGAAGCCGGGCAAGGCTGTTTAAATAGAGCGCTCTGAATGTAGTTTACCAATAGAAAGCATAGAGGAAGTCAGATGAGCCATCAGCTGACTGAGGAGTGGCGGCTTGCTGATGACAGCTAACAGTGCTTGACTCCATGGCCTGCCTGAACTAACGCTATGCTTGATTTATTGGAATTTGTCAAGCCAAGGTGTAACTGTATATATTTTTCTTCACTGTAATTCTTGCAGGTTTTAAAACTAAATGCCCTTGGCCACTGCCCAGTCCTATTTCTTGGCCATCAGGGCCGCAATGGGCAGATTCATGATGACATTGTACATCATATCTCCCAAGCTGATGGGGCTGTCCAGGAGATATTGAAGACGATGAGGAAACTCTACGAACACCTCCTGAAAAGTGAGATCATCCTTGTTCAAAATTAATACATCATACTTTATTATGCCATAGCATATCATACTTAATTATGCCGTACTGGTATGTCATTAGTGTAAAGGGTTCAACAACAAAGCTGCAGTTGCTTAAAAACACTAGAAAAAAATTTAAATCCTCTGTTCAAAATGCATACATTTCTATGGCTTTAAGAACTACATGGTTGAATGACAATAAGGAAATTTAATGCAAATTAATGACGTCTTTAGAACTTGAGAAAACCTAAGTAACTGCTTATTTTTTGTTAAGTAAGCAAAAAAGTTGTATCTACTTTAAAATAAGTGTTTATTGTTTGTTTGTTTGTTTTTTTTTGTTTGTTTTTGCAATATTTGCAGAGTTATTTGCTCCACAAGCAGCTTCAGCTGCTAATCAGCAACTGTCAGCAGCTGGTCCTGTGCCTGTGGCCTGTGCCCCCCTGCAGACAGTGATACTGGACCAGAACCAGAGGGAGAATTTGTGCTTTTCCTTGAACCTGTCAGTTTACCATCTTCCCCCTCTCAGCCTCCTCCCTCATCTTCCCTCTCCCCTCATTCTCCTCCCTCATCTTCCCTCTCCCCTCATTCTCCTCCCTCATCTTCCCTCCCCTCCCAGCCTCCTCCTTCATCCTCCCTTTCCTCTCAGCCTCCTCCTCCATCCTCCTCTCAGCCTCCACCTCCATCTTCCCTCTCCTCTCAGCCTCCACCTCCATCCTCCCTCTCCTCTCAGCCTCAGCCTCCATCTTCCCTCTCCTCTCAGCCTCCACCTCCATCCTCCCTCTCCTCTCAGCCTCCACCTCCATCCTCCCTCTCCTCTCAGCTGCCTCTTCCTGGTCCATCTCCAGCCTCTGTTATGTGTCCTGCCTCTTCCAAAAAAAGGAAAAGACCCAAACCAACAGGTTAGATTTTCTCAAACCCACATGAATGTATTAAAATGATTTCTCTTTAATATTTTAAATGTAATTAGTCATGTTGCTACTTCAGAACACTTATTCCTTCTGTTTGTTTTTCTTTTCCCTAGAATGCAGAAAACACAGAAGCCAGAGGGTCTTCCTGTATGATGGGGTTGTGGACAAAAGAGTTATAAATGTAATTTAATGTAGTTCTCCTTTTTTAATCTTTTTTTATCTTGTAAAATATGATGGAAAAACACTTCACAGTCTGTTTATTGATCATTCTACATTTTTTCTGCTGTAATGTCTTTCAGGGAAAAGAGGAGGTCAAAATCAAGTGGACACCATGCTCCAAGTGGTAAGTTCTTCCTAAACAAAAGATTTATACACTGATAAAGCGGTTACCATCCCATTTTAAATTCACTTATTTGCTACCTCTCAGCTATGCCTCCTTGGAATGCCAGCAATCACTGTACTCGTTCATAGGCATGGCTCACCTTACATGTCCCCAAAATTCACTCTGAGTTAGTAAAAACAGCCCTTTGTTACTATGCCCCTCATTAATGGAAGTCACTTCAAAAAGATTTAAAATTGAGCTCTGTAGTACTGTTGGCACACTTGAAAGGTACAATCTCAAAGCTAATTGATTCTAATTGTCAGCACTTTTAACTTTTTCTGGTCTTTTATGGTATTGCTTATGTTGTCTCTTGCTGACATCTGCGGTTCTTTCATTCTCATCAAAATACTTTTATTATTGATTTTTAACTGTTGTTGATATTTGTTTTTTTGTACCACGGCAACATTGGAAATGAGGGTTTTCTCTCAGGTGTTTTGCAAGGATTTAAATAAATGTTAAAATGAAATTGAAATTAAAATAGCATGGTATATTAAAATGGAGGACAAGTTGTCAGTAATCAGAGCAAAGGGTGGCTATTTTGAAGAAATAGCCAATAGCCAATAGCCAATAGGTTTTCCTGTCAGCCTGCCCCCCGGGCGCCGACAGGAAAACCTCCTCGCGCTGCGTCGGCTGCGGGACGGGCCTGTGCAGGGCGTGCTCCGTGCTGCGGTGTCCCGACTGCGACCGGGCGCTCGTGTCCGGGAGGGGCAGGGGACCGCGAGGGTTAATGCTCAATTTGGCCACTGAAAATGTGTTGCTATCTGCTAAGGGGTGCAGTGGTGGTTCTGCCCATGTTGCCGCCCTCGGCGAAATTACTGCCTTGCAGTAATTACTGGTGCCCCCCCCCGGCCTGATGCCGACCGGTGCCGCGCCCACCCGATCAGGTCTGCCGGATCTGACAGGTGAGCGGCGCACACAGACTGCCATATATCATATATGACAGTACTTGAAGTGTCAATGGTATGGTGCAGGGTGAACAGGGGAAGTGTCCAAAGGTATACAACAGTATTTTGGTCAAGTATTGATTAAACTGAAAACGGAAAGTGTTATTTGATAACGTGTATCATATATGATACAAAAGGCTTTATAGGGTTAAGCAACCAAAAAAGTCCTGAAATTCAAAAAATATATGTATTTTCCCTGTTAATATCATTATGAATATGTAAAAAGTAATAATGTATATATGATCATTTCTTGCCAAGTAGTTCATTGCCTTTTTTCCCATGTTTTTGAAAGAATTCCAAAGAAAAAAAAAAGAAAGCCAAATTGCTCAGAGCTATGGAAGGCGTGCCTGTCGGGAACCAATCAGCTGACGGCGCCTGGAGACGTTCCTGACTGAACTGGATCTGCTCACTGTATTTCTTTTTCTTTTTCTGTCTCATCCTGGATGTTGAGTCTAAATTGTGCAGATATTCATATATTTACATGATTGTTTTCATGACAAATGGGGAAAAAAAAACAGGTTACAGTGTTTCCCCTTAAATTTTGTCTTGTCAGAGTGGGAAAACCCCCTTAAACCACGTTTTGACATGTACAGAGAACTGAAACTCTTCAAAGAAATAACAACAATAATAAAATGATATTAGTCATACACATTCAGGCAACAAGTGTAGTATCGATCAGTTGTACAATAACTCTAATCAATCAAACTGTATCATATCCATCATATCAGAGGCTGACAACACCAACTGGCTGATTTATGACTTTTAATGGCAAGGCAAAATCGGCCCGACATATTGATCTAATCCTCACTGACAGTCATTCAGATGCTCAGTTAGAGGTATTATGTGACCTCTTCACACAGAAACACACAATCACAGAGTCACGGCAGCCGAGTGTGTGTGTGTGTGTGTGTGTGTGTGTGTGTGCTGCACTTCACATAATCTCTTAGTGGTAGGAGGCCTGAAATGGACCCACCAGCCACCGTGCTGCTTTTTAAAGAACATGAGTGGATTATCAGAGACGGTAATCTCATGTTGTCCTGTCAAAGTGAATGGTATTGTAAAGAGGGGGGCTTAGCAATAGATGTGTGTGTGCATGTGTGTGTGTGCTCGAGCGACCCTGAGAGGCAGGGCTGTCGGTAACGTGAGACCCGGCCTGTGTTGATGGTCGGGGTCCGTCTCTGGAAGGTCAATGAGAACACGAACTACAGCTCTCGTCTTCCTCACTGCGTCAGGGAAATTCAAAACCTCGCCCGAGTCGCAGACAAGACATTAGCATGCACTGCCGAGCAGCCGAGCGATATGCCAGGCCGATACCGGCCTGCTGTGAAACATCAGACCCCGTCCTCTGATCTGATCACAGGAAACAGACTGTACAACCTGCAGGGATATTTCATTTTCCTCATACAGTTCTGAGACCTTTTGTTTTGATTTAGCTCCCATGACTTTGAATGAAAAGCTGCTAATACTAAAAAAAACTTTAATTAGTATGAGTTTGGTCTAAAATACCAAATGCTTGATTTCAAATGTGACTTTTTGGGATGAAAACAGAAAAAATGGCCAATGTATTGAATATTGCTGGAAGATGTCAACTATTGTGGGCTTTAATACAAAAATGTCAGGACCGGTATTAAAAAACAAACATATTGGTCGACCCCTACTACCCTGTCTTTCTTTCTTTCTTTCTTTCTTTCTTTCTTTGTCTTTCTTTCTTTCCTTTCTTCCTCCTTTTTCACTCCCTACCACCAATTGTTCCTTTGTGTTGAAGTGTACTGCACTCCACGCAGCACGGGCTCAGTCCAGATGTTTTAACGCAAGGCATTCCAATTATCATGCTCTATTTGTGCGCATGTGTGTATGCGTGTGCATATTGCATTGCATATGTGTGTGCAGTGTGTGCATGTGTTTATTATGCGTTTTCTTTTTTTTTTTTTTCTTTTTTCTTTTTTTTTTTTTTTTTGCATGGGTCAAAAAAAGAAGAAAAAAAATTTGGCCTGTTCTTCCTCTCACAGAATTCTCATGCACATTTGCCCCATTAATCCTCCACCTAGATGTGAGATGAATCTTTACACTGTGGAAAATTTGGTGAATTTCAGTTTCCCTGCATTAAAAGGTTGCGGTTAGGTTTTTTTTTTTTCTCTCTCTCTCTCTAAAACAGCTGACTCATTTCCCCTCATGTTTCACTCTCTGTCTTCATTCTCTCTGTCGACCATGATACACTTTAGTTATGCAGCAAGCAAGAAGTGTGTGCAAATGTGTGTGTGTGTGTGGTGCTGAAGGTGTGTGTGTGTGTTTTTCTGCTGCTTTCTTGTTTGGAGGTATCATCCTTTTTACAGCACAAGAAACACTCGGGCGACCTGCCGCCTTATAATAATCCATGTGCTGGTATGCAATATGAATGTGCAGAGAAGGGGATGGAGCGGGTTGGAAGGGGGGGATTCATGTGTGTGTGTGTGTGTGTGTGTGTGTGTGGAGGATGGGTGGTGGTGGTGGTGTGTGTGTGTGTGTGTGTGTGTGTGAAGTGGGGAGGGGGGTGCAGGGGGGGGTTGGAGGAATTTCTCTGGATTCTTGCAGCAGCTGGTTGGCTGCTGGGCTGGTTTCCATGGCAACGTGTGTAAAAAGAGTACAGGCTCCATCCCTCAGTCCCGTATCGATGCTCTGTACAAAGGAATAACGTTTTACAATTACATGCCCTCCATTCTCTCCCTCTCTTTCTCTCACTCTCTCTCCATAATCCTTCTTCTAACTCAAATTGAGAATGATTTATCGGAGCAGAGCTAAAAGTGTGGCTTTTAAAAGGAAGGTCCACTGAAAATCAGATTTTTAAATACGGGCTGTCCAGTGTACAGTATGGAGTTTCATCATCAATCTGCGAGTACACACAAATAATACATTTTTTTTTTCAAGTGATGTCCTCATCTGAATCACACAATCCACATGCGGATTGTCCTCAGCAAGGAGAGCAGATTAGAGAAAAGCCTTTGCTGGGAGTGCTGGTGCTCACAGTCAACACTTGCAGGAAAATTCATTTAATGCAATAGGGAAACCCACCCAACCGTAGATGGAAAATATAACACACCTCGTATTTTGGGGAGGAAATTTTAATTGCTAAGTTGTGAAGGTCAGGCTTAACTTATGGTAAATGTGCTTCTCAGTATTTTTGCAACCACCTACAGGGGGATTCTCCAAGGAAATTCTGTCCCATTCACATCCAGTGTTTTGAAAACATAATACATGTGAAAAAAAGAAATTTGGATTAAAACTGTGTGAGGTAAGGTTTTTGGATATTCATTTTCAGTTCATCATGTGTGGTATCTATCATGGTAAACTGACAGCTGCAGCGCCGGGTCACTTTTTCACAAAGTCTTCGCTGCTCTGCCTGTGAACTGGTGAGTGCAAAAGGCTTGTTGAGGCTGCCGCTTGTAGCTTTTTAACATTAATAAATCATCGCCCTCTTCATTTTGGGACATTAGAGTAATCAAATTAGCATAATTAAAACAAATGTGTGTGAGCGCTGGTAGCCTCTGCCAGCCTCGGATTTGGTGGGAAATCAGTTGGATTCCTTTACGGCACAAAAAGGAGAAGAAAAGAGCTTCTGGTAAAGGCAGAGGTTGGATGGAGTGACAGACAAATGGAAAAAAAACACTTCCTACATGTTTATCCTCTTGAGAAAAGTGATGAACAGGTGGGGCACGGGAGAAGGAAGCCAACTGGTTTATGGGAAGCATTTATTCCCAGTATCTCTGCCATTTTATTTACTCTGATTATACACTAAGGTATCAATTAAAGGTACCTTAACTCTGCCCTTGGCAGTGCTGTGTAATGCACCTTTAACTTGACAGCAATACACTGACATTTAACTTTTGCAACTCAGTCAGTCCTGTCAGTTGTTTTGACATTGCGTGGCCAAGCTCTAGTCAAACCCACAGAACTTCAATTACACTGGTCTACAAGCAAAATGCTCCCAGAATAAAAGTAGTTAAACTTTACCTACTTTCAGTTAAAAAAGAAAAAATAAGTCAAAAGTGATGGTTGGCTCAAGTTATCAAGATACAGTAATAAGTCAAATATTGAAATTCTATACAAAGTAATGAGAGAGCGATTATTAATTGAAAGGATATGTATGTGTCTGAGCTACAAGTTCTGACTCAAAACATTTCTGCAATGTAGAACCTATTCATCTATGCTAATGTTTTGATAGAACATGCCCTCTTTGACGTATTATACACTTTGTTACATTTCATAAGCCACGATGAGCATTGATTTAAGTCATATGTAGCAGCTTTTATAATTGTCAGTGTGTGATACTTTTATCAAATTGTCTCATATTTTTTTTACCCGAGGAACCAGAGATGCCTTGAAACTGTAAACAATGCAGATAACTTCTGTTAGATTTGTGGTGAGGTAACCTTTGCATCACAAAAGCACATTATAGGTGCTGTTGTGAAAAAGGCATATCATCTTTATTTTGGATGCAAAATAGGGGATCAGGACAACAGTTGGGCCCACATTACTGTTGTAACACATGTGCAACTAATCTTTGTCAGTGACTCAACAAAAAAAGTAAATCTATGCCTTTTGCAGTTCCAATGATTTGGCGAGAACCAACAGATCACAGCAGTGGAGCTGTAAGTGATGAGCATGGGGAGCGATTTCACCAGGACATTGCAGCCATGGAGAAAAGGTATCAGGGAAAATGGAATCCGTCTGTGCTGGCTGACTACTGTTGGAATATGTCAAGGGATGATCCTGATGCCGTGTACAAGAGACAAGCCAAAAAGCGCCATGTACATACTGAATAACTGTTGTTTTAAGTGATGTTTCAGTTTGTATTTTCCTAATACATTTAGTTACAATAAGTCATGAGACTTCTTTTGTTTGATCCTTGCCAGGGAAGCACTTGGACACTTCAGATATAAGTATTCTTTCAAATGCAAGATTTATGTACATGTATATACATAATAAAACTTTGACATTAAATATCTTGGAAACATTAGCCAATCATCAGTTTTATCATTTGTTTCCCAGTTCATCTTATCAAAGTATGTAAGATTTAGCCAATTTTATCTCGGAAGCAGACAATTTCCAAAAATTTGTGTACCAGTGTTACAATCCTGCCTGAGAGCCCAAGTGATCCCAAATGATACACAAGACATGATGATATTTTCTATTTGACGTGATGCTGCAGCCATAAAATAATGGCAACTTGTGTTTGAATATTTCACTCAGTTGAAGTGTGATGGAGCTCCGATGAAGCGCTGCAACCAGCAGATACACAGTATGTGTGTGACATTGTCGTACAACATGCACAGAAGGTTTTTCTTACAAGGAAATCGAAGGGAAAATCAGAGTTGAAGGGGTTGAAATTAGATGACAGTGATGATGTGTGACGCGATAATGTTTAAATTCGTCACATTGTTTTATGTCCTTTCTTGCTGCTGCTTTTCTTGGCCAGTTGCTGTGCCACAGTGCAGCGTTCCTGGCGACGCAACTCTTCAACAGAATACAAATACACACGGCGTCTTGGAGCCACCAGACTAGTATTATCAGTCCTTTGTTTTTCAGGTATGTGTGCTACAGTAGCAGGGCTCAGACGGAAGAGACTTAACATGTGAAGAAAGGGAGTGTTTATTGTCATGCCATGCTTTTAATACTTGACTGTTTAATGGATCACTGCTCTTGGCTTCAGGACGTTTTTGGCTCCCATGAAACACTGCTGCACTGCTTACAATACAGTACAGTGTGCGGTACACTGTGTGGTACAGTGCAGAGCCATTTGTACACACTGGACCAACATGGACATCTGGGGTTTTCCTTCCTTCAATTCTTCAGTTTATATAGACTGTATCATTATTTACTGTGGCAATTGTGGTTGCTAATTACAAGTGCTTCCTCTGTCTCTCTCCCTCTGTGCGTGTGTGTGTGTGTGTGTGTGTGTGTGTGTGTGTGTGTGTCCTGCCTGTGAAACTGATCTGACTTCGGACTCCCTAAAGGTGGTAAGGACTGAACAGCAAGGGGAGGGATGTGTGTCCTTGTCTCACATTATCTGCTGAGTGAGCACACCGGCCCGTGAGCCTCATTTTGAACTTCAAGTTTCAAGAAAAAAAAAAAAAGATCATGTGGTAAAACCAGCTTGATTGCTCAAGTTCTGTGTGATGAACATGATCATACAACTGTCTGCAGTCTGAGTAAAACACACACACACACACACACACACACACACACACACACATACACACAAAAAAATGCATGGGTGAAGATTGCTCCGGGTGTGTTATCTGCATGGTATCTGCTCTATCTAATCTCCTGACTTGTTCCAAACCACCAACACTGGCATTTACTCTGATGAGTCAAATGAATACAGATGTATATTTAATCATGAATTTGTTATTGAGCTAAATATACAAAGTTGCCCGCATTATTTTTTCCAGTTACCACTTCCTATCCATGTTGCAAAAAGCGTTGCTCACCTGGATGTGACTACCCGGAGGCAGATTAGAGCAACACTGGCACCTCCTGGTGGACGAAATGTGAACTGTCAAAAGGCTGACAGTCAACTTTGTGCTGAATGTGACCTTGTGATGAAATTATCTGGTAATCATTTTGTATGTTTTCCCATCGGTGCAAAACAGAAATGCAGTGCATCAACCTGAGAAAAAAAAGACATGAGAAAATTTTTGCTTATCATATAATTATACTTATAAAAAAGGGGGGAAGTAGATTCTGGGAAAGGAATGGGTAAATGTGTCTTCTGTTGCATTCCATTTCCAGTGAAAAATCACTGCAGAAGAAGTTTAAAAAATCATTCATAATTGGAGTCTCTGCACTTTAACCCTTCCATGGAGCATCATGACATCTGCTTGGAATCAGCTCTAACAGAAGACAGGGTACAGAGTACAAAACAGCCTTTATGTTGCATACACAGTATATACAGTATTCTTTTTAAAATATGGATCATTCAGCTATTTTTTATAAGGGCTACTTTGCCCTTTATCACAAGGCAAGAGGAATGGCTGCTTCTCACTGTTCAAATGTCACCCTCTTGTGGACGCCAGATAATAATAATAACAATTATACTAATGATGATAATAATAATATTAATAATAATAACCACGGGAAGGAAAGAATGGAAAAACAGTGACATTTAGACAGTAAAAATAACATAAACGACACCTCTTTCTTCTAAAGCCTAGGTTTTAATAAGTGATTTACCAGAGGACACCAGGTTTAGGATAACAATAAACATTTGAATTATGATGGCCCCCTCCACATGCCCACACATAAGAATATTCCCTGGCTGGTCAGCTGAAGTAGGAATAATGCATTTATAGAAAGACATTTGTAACTTCTTGTCCATTTGAGCTTTACACCAGAATAGGTCTGGGGCATACACTTGCGATTACTGACCTACATAATGGCATTTTACACTACATGATGAATGATGTCTTTCGTTTTTTGTGGTATGAAAAACAACCACCAACCAGACTCAGTTCAAAATATGTCTATTTATCGTTTCCTTGTTTATCGGCAAAAGTACACACCTGATGGGACAAGACTTAACCCCTCCAGCCAATAATATGGTCTTCTGGTTAATTCGGTACACAGAAGACCCACCAGCAGCACTTTCCTTTAATAAAATTCAGCTTATAACCACTGACACCCCTCGAGCCGTCGGCGTCGTATTTTAGAGAAGACTGAAAAGGATAAAAACGCGAACCAAGTAATAAAGTTAGCTTACAACTTTACCAAAATGTAGTTGATGTGCTGCATGTGTGCCGACTTCAGAGGCTTTTAATACACATTTGTTATAGCTCTCAAGTTTTGTACCAGGTTCCGTAAATTTGCAGACAAACAGGTCATTATTATTTTGTCTTATTTTTAAACCGAGTTTGGCTACTGAAACGTTTTCTCCATTTCTCCATACCATACGGCACGTTAACCTGGTTTACTGGATAAAATTGCGCCAGGAAAACAGCAATTCTTTTGTTCTTTGTTAACCGGTTTAGCCAGCTGCTTAGTTTTGACAGTCGTGACTGTGTATTATTATTATTATTTTTTTTTTTTCTGTCGGTTAGTTTTATGAACATGTTTCAGTTTCACAAAGTGTGTAGTTAAAGTGGACCTCGGTGCTTTATGCTGCCTCCCGGTAAACTCGTGAATCCGACATCTGAAGTTGTAAGGAGCATTAAAGTGCTTTAGGTCCCAAGTAATAACAAAACACACCTTAATCCTAGCAAAGTATTTTAGCGGCTGTTGTTGAATTTTGGAAATCAAGCGGCGCAGAGCTGTCTCGGCAGCAGACGAAAGAGAAAGGAGAAATGGAGCCCAGATATGTAGTTGGTGATTCAAATTTTCTCACATGACTTTCATGCTCCGTGGCATCTGCGTCGCAAATGAAGCCTGACAAACAAACCCGTTTTCTCGGCTCCTTGTTTAGTGTGGTCGTTCACGTGAGCCTGCCTCGTAGTTGCGATATTTCCGGGAGTCATTAAACGCAGCGTGATATCACAGTCCGCTCAGCAGGTCTACTCCAACATTGAGACAAATGTCCCGCAGTGGATGTTTAAGTTGAGAGGACGCTGTTGTTTGATTCAGGTGAGTACAATTGTTTTCTTTATTTCCGCCGTTACAGTTAAGCATATCATGCCTGCTACAGGGTTGCCTGTTTATGTGAGATGTAGCTTTTTATTATTACTTTAGTCTGTGGTTCATATTTGACATGTAATGTGCTTCCTAGAGAAAATCATTTGCCTCTATGGCTTGCATTATTAAGGTACTAGACTATCTGATACAGATTAAACCATTAAATTGACTAATGGAGACTATTTTGGTGTTAGGTATCCTACTTTTTTATTTTATGGTGTGTTGTGTGTGTGTGTTACATGTGATGTACCTCCCATAGTAAACTTAATATGCTTGAGAAAAATCATTTGCCTCTATGGTTGAAGTTAGAAGAGTCATAGGCTATTTGATACAGATTAAATCATTAAGTTGAGTAATGGAGACTGAAATAGCCGAATGGAGGGTATGCAGCTTTGGCATTACCAGAGCATTTTAATTAACCCTGCTGTTCTGGTGTTTCTGTTTGGAGACTTGTGAGCTTTATATCAATGTGGAATGCTGTTTAGACCAAACAGAGAGCTTGTGGCTGCTGCTCGAAGCTCATCGATGTGATCAGTAAATGAGATGTGGTCGCTGGTGAAAGCAGGTGCAGTGTTGTCGGTGCTTTGTGCTACGCAGAGCTGTTGTGGAGCCCAGGGTCACATCAAAACCAGCACTGTGTTTGAATGAGTGACCACTTCAGGGACACCTAGAGTGTCTGGGCGCCTGTTAAACCTGCAGCGAGTCAGTGGTGCCTGTCACACACATAGAGCTGCTGTCAGTAACAACAAAGAGACCCTTCCCCTCTCAGCTACTTCAAAAGCCACTCTCTTCCTCTCTCTCTCTCTCTTTCACACACACACACACACACACACACACAAACACACCCTTTGATGAATAGAAGGTTTGGTGGAGGGCGAGTTTGACTTTACTCTCCCTGATGAAAGGTTTCAGAAAGGGCAGACCCGGAAAGGTCTCTGACACTGACACATTGGCACTTGACCTTCCTTGCATGTGTAAATGTGTGGGTGTGTGTGTGTGGGTGGGGTGCCATTTGAGTGCCCACAGGTGGTTAGAACGAATCCACCCCTTCATGTTATGCCACCCTGCTGCGTCCACTGGCCTACACATATATATATATATTTTTTTTAAAAAGTACCGAAAAGCTGATCATGAGTCAAAACAACAAACAGACTCATGTTTACTGTCCATAAATAACTTGAGTTTATTTCCCCAGAATGAACAGCTGAACACAAATACACTATGTTTGCTTTAATCTGGATATGGAACAGCACATTGCAGTTCATCGGCAGCAACGGGAATAGTAGGTTTTATAACCACAGATCAGCAGCTTGATTTAACAAAGACCGCAGTGTTGGAGCTGCCCAAATCCACTTACATTTACTGTATGGTTACAGTATGAGAGAGAAACACTATATATAATCCCTACTGGTTTACACAAGGACGTCAACACTTCAGCAAAATCCCAGTTTAACACCCGTAGAAACACATCAGAGATATAAATATGTGTGAAAAATGAACCTGTAAGTGAAATAAACAGTATGTCTGTTCTTGCTACTGTACTTGAATAGCTTTCTTGTATACTTTGACTCTAATTACATTAATTAAGGTTTTCAGGTAATAGCAAAAGAAAACTTCACTGTGGCAACTCAGCAGCCAAACTTTCACTCTTTAAATGAGCCACTGACACCAAACTAGATTTTTAGTCCTAGTAGTTTTACTTGGGCATCAGTAAAACTTCAGCAAAGATATGTGGAGTACTTCTGTTTTGGTGCTCTCTTCATTGCAGCCAGTTTAGTGAGCTTTGTTTCACATATTGTCGTGTTTGTCAAATCTCATGCTTGCAACAGTCCCACCTGTGAGGCGTGAAAAAGAAAAGAAAAAAAAAAAAAAAAACATCCCAGAGACAGGAAGTGTGGTTACAGCATCGTAAGTCAAACACAGGAAGCTTTACTTCTCCTGCATACACACAGGATCACTGAACAGGTTCAAACTGCACAAGACGCTGCACGAAAAGGTATGAATCTGCATTCACTGGAATATATGGAGTGTGTGTTTGTGTGTGTGTGTGTGTAGGTGGGTGGGCGTGGGAGTGTCAGTCTATATGTGCCTAAATATATAAGACTGTATGCTGATGATGAGATTCATTACAGAATGAAAATAGTGATAACTACAACTCCTTGTTCCAAAATGTTTGATAACACAAAATTGAATTTATTTATATCAACTAAGAATTTAGTAACTTAAATTCTTAGTTTGTTTGTTTGTTTATTAGTTTAGAATACAGAGACAGTGCACGTTAATAAACATTTCTGTAAACATGCCGGTTTAGCCAAGTTGGCTAATTTTCAACCGTAGTCTCTGGGGCAGGTGATTTGAGCACTACAATACTAAACTACATTTAAAAAGACAGTTCTATGCCTACTTATAGTTGATATAATTATATCACTTTCAGACTGGATAGCATGCATGGATAGCAAGTTAATCTATGTTTCTGTTCGGGTTGGTCCAAAATATCAGACTAATATTGGGCTTTTTTAAACTGGATATTCACCAGTCAATTTTGTCAGTATTCAGGGCTTTCACACACTCACAAGAACACTGAGTAACTTAAATTTTTTGGGACCTCGAGAATACAATTTTGCAGTAAACACTGAATACTTGGTATGGTAATGGTAAAATCTAATGGTATTAATGTAGGCATAAAATATCAGCGATCTGCAGCTTTATTACAAAAATATCAGTATCACCCCTCACCTTTCAGAAAGCCATATTAGTGGGATTCATTTCTATGTCTGTCGAGACAATAAAAAAAAAAAAAAAAAATCAAATGACATCATATTTCACAGGGTCAGTGGTGGTTAGGGCTCGGCTGCTGGAGGGTGACTTGTGCCAGACTGCGATGACGACGCCGAGGAGAACTGTAGAGTCAGGCACCTGGTCATGAATTCCCGATCAGCGTTTAGTATTACAGCTCTATTAATAGTGCCTCCCCAGTCTCCTCTCCAACACTAGGACTGTTGCACACACACACACACACACACACACATGCACAGCTCTCTGGCAGGCCTCAAATATCACAGCGACCCTCAGTGCTAAGTCAGAGTCTCCGCCATCAGACCTCTAACTGCAGCCTGGGTGTAGCACGGTGTGAGTCTGGGACTTCTTTATCTGGCTGATAACACAAAGCAGAGCTGGAGAGACACTGTGCTGAAGGCTCCTCAGGGAGACAGCTGGTGTTTACGAGCGCTGAAGGTATGCCCAGTTTTATTTTTGTGGTGGTTGAGAGAGCTGGTTCCATGTCTGTCAGTTTTCTCGGTTGGGTTTTCGAAGCGTGTTGGACTCGCAGGCGCTCTCAAACGTTTTCATGCCCCACCGCCCCAAATCATGGTACTCCGTTATTTGCTTAGATTTCGTCCTGGGTCACCACATGGGTGGAGTTGTTGATGTAGCGCTGAATTGTATAACTGCCATGTTAGTATGGTGAGAGTGAAACTTGTGGTTAGAAAAGACAGCCTTATTGATTCAGCTCTAGCAAATAAAACTGAAGTCATTTCTTATTTTTCTGTGGATGCTACCGAACTCGTGGGTTCCTCTCTTGCCCCACTTTGAGCCCCAGCTGGGTTAATGTTGGGTTTGTGTGTGTGTGCTAGTTCACAGCCTGCTTGTGTGGTTACTGATGAACCACCTCTGTTTCTCACTCCTTGCTTTCCTTTTACAGGGTGACTGACATCTGCCAATCAGGGCAGGGTGTTTGAAGCACCAAGGGTGGAAAACAGCCCACCCCAACCTGCCTCCTCCTCCTCCTCTTCCTCCTCCTCCTCTTCTATCCTCCCCTGCCAGCCCATCTTTCCCCCGGAGGAAAAAGGTTGGTCGGTGTGTGCTGCAGCAGAGGCAAAGGTGGGTGACGGCAACACCGACACACGCCGGCTTGCAAATCTGACGGAGAAACAGCAGCAGAGCTGGCACGTCACCGCGGCCTGACGCTGCTTTTGAAGGAGAGAGCATCCCAAAGTTCTCCAGAGGTTCCTCGCAGCTTGTGTGGAGCATTTTGCCGAGACCTGCAGCCATGTCACCTTTCCTGCGAATCGGTTTCTCCAACTTTGAGATCGATCCGGGTCTGGCCTACCATGAGGAGGTGCTGAACCCTTACTGCGCCGTCTACATGAAGGAGGCCGTTGAAACAGGTTACTTGTGTTTGTGTTTGTTTTTTGTGTGTGTACCACGCTGCTGTGGTTGTCTGTGGGAAGCCCTTCACCTGCACTGATGCTACTCAGAAATTTTGATCTGATATGTTTTATTAGTAATAGTACTCCTAGTTAGTTTAGTGTCCTGTCTAAATGCTGTTGGTATTTAGTGGTATAAAATAAACAAAATTAAAGTAATAATCTGCAACTTGTGTAATAAATACATGTTTTGCCACTTTGCTTTAGCACAGTAGAGATTCAACATAAAGCCAGTGCATGAGCTTTTATGTTTGCTGTCGTAAACACTTGGTGTCTGGTGGCTCTAACAGGAGACGCATCTCCTGGCACATAGGAAGTGATATATTTCACGTCACTGGAAGCAACAAAATAATTTTTTTAATGAATATGGGATGGTAGAATAAATACAGGAAGCTGTAGTCTACACTTACCTGCGTCTTTAGCCCTACCGTATGTTGGGCGAGTGCCAGCATATGCAAAACACCAAAGCAGTGGTCACATATCACAAAGGTGCCCCCCAAAAACTTGATTTTACTGAATGTTGGCACAGAAATTTGCTGTTTGTTTATAATTATAATGGTATTGGCCTTCATACTCTAAGCTGTACTGGTTGAGCTGCGATAGTTGTGTCCATGGACCGCTAGTGGGCTTTCAGGGGCTTGATTTATTACTTGTTACAATACAAAAAAATATGATTGAGCACTTAAATGTTTGATTTTAATCTCACCACTCTGAATCTATTTGTCTAAACATTTTTCATACTTACCAGACACCAGAAAATGTTTTTATATAAGGGGCCCTAAGCTGTAAAATCACTTCTAATGGGGGCCCCTGGGGATGTCAAAGCATCGAGCTGGGGCTTCACCGGCTCCATCAATGTAACAGTGTGTGAGGGTTGTGTGGTAGGATGAGAGGCAACGACAGATAAATATAGCACCATATGTGCGAGTGTGTCCATACATTTTTAAAACAACAAGCCTCTACATCCCCTCAGTTTTTAAGGTCTTCATTGCGGTTGGGTGACTCATGCCAGTATCTCAACTTTCAGCCAGTTTCCCAGAGCGATAAAGGACCAGACTAGGGGCCTTTGTTCTGCTTCTGACTATCTTTACCCACTGGTGAATATGAGTTCAGAGTAGTGCTAAAAACAGGCTGTCATTGAGAGGAAAAAGGACGGATCTGCTGTTTCTTTTCCTCTTCTGTAACCGCAAGACTGGCCCTGCAGTGTAGCAGAGGACCAGACAGCACAGTGAGGCTGTGTGTGTGTGTGTGTGTGTCTGCATGCAATACACGTCTGTTTAATCTATTGACTCACTGGAAGGACTACGTCACTTAGTTTCATTTCACTGTAGTAAGGTCAAATCTTGCTGCTAGTTATGTAGTACTAATTGCACTGCAACATTTTGGAAATTACTCTTAATTATTGACTGAACAGACAACAAATCATTTAGTTTTTTGTGATATTATTGATAATATTACTACAACTACCTGTGTTCAATTCAATGAAAATATCCCAATGTTTTCAATTCAGGTTAAGGGCTTTCCACACCAGCTAGTGTAGTATTGGTTAAATCTACAGTGAATATGCAATCAAACTGTAACATCTGTCATATCAGAGGTGGACGACAGTCCTGCTGATTTCTGATTTTTAAAAAGACAATATTTATTATTTTCATTAATCTCCCAGCAGCTATCAGAGGATATCAATGGCTTAATTGAATCCTTAAGAGAGTGTTCTGCTGCTGCATGTCACATCAGGTCAGCTTTAGTTTCTTTTTGACTGCTGTGGTGCCACTGAGCTTCTGTTAAGAGCTGATGATGAAGAGCTGACTGGCTAATAGGCACTTTGGCTCTTTTTGAATCATGTGCAGCTGATTTCATCTTTTCAAATAAGGCATCGATCAGCTTTTTTCATCACTGGGACTTCAAGTGAAGTCCTCCAGAGAGTGTTTCTCGGCTGTCTGGCTCTCTTCCAAGCAAAGTGATTCAGTTTTGATGATTTTGTATTTTAATGCTTGCGATAAGAATAGAGCACTTTGTTATGTTTCACACACCGACTGTTTGAGAGTATCTATCGAGAGAATCTGAAGATTAAGTTGTCACAATACCAGACCTTGACTGGCTGATAACAGCAGCTCCTCTAACTCAAATGAGATAAATCGCCTAGAGTGGGCTTTCAAGTTGAAATTATGTAAATTGGCCCGATTGGAAGCATTTTGCTAGTGAGGGAGCCCAAAGCTACCATTTAAAATGACTTTTCAAAAATTCAAATTTAACCAGTGAACCAAAATCATAACCGTTTCTAACCATTTGCAATCTTTGACTGTGCACACAAATAGAAGGAAATTTGAATTGCCTTAAAAAAAAAAAAAAACAGAGCCATTAAGCAGAGACATAAAAGCACAGCCAAATGTAAATGTCAGTTTCTGTGCAGAGAACTACACAGGAACTGTGAGTAGTGGCTGGCACAAGAAACACGTCACCTCTTGCTGAGAATAGAGCAGCTTGGAAACTTTCAAAAAAAAAAAAAAAGAAAAAGAAAAAAAGAAAAAAGAAAAAAAAAGAAAAAAAATACACACAATGTGATGTATGCGTCTGGGGAGAAACAGACATATTTTCCTCTCTGGGAGGTTTAATCAGCGTCGACAGCAGCTGGCAGGGCTGCTGGACACACATGCGATGAGCCGATGATGGAGGGGCCTGCAGATCGCATTGGGAGCAAAAAGCTTAGTGAGCTTTATTGTCAAAACAGCAGGATGGCATGTGGGTGTTATGTAAGTGGATATATGGGATGTTATTGCAGTAATCAGCAGATGCCAATTATCAGGGCCAGGAGGTTTTTTTTTGTTTTTTTTTTTCTGCGCGAGGAAATCTCTTTTCAGTGTGACACAATCACACAGAGTGGAGGACCAGGTGGCCGAAAGCTCAGAACTGCAGCGAAAAATGGAATTCCAGCTGAACGCGTGTTTCTTCCACGCAGCATTTCATTTCATACAGCACGAGGTCAAATTCAGAGTGTGCAAACCGCTTCTGTGCTCTTGAATGTATTTAATTTGGCAGATAGTTTCTTACAATCCATATCTACACACCTCGAAACTTTCCGTTCATATGTGCAGTGACTGTCAGGCATGCAAATGAAATGTAAATTCACATACGTCTTCACATTCACATTGTATGTCCATTTGTGACTGATTGGTATTCAGTGCACATATCCCTTTATTTATATGTCTCACACAGTTTTCCCTATTGTATTTTATTCACGCATTAGGTTTCACGTGTTATTTATTCCTTGATTCATTACGCTCTATTGTTGTTATTTTGCCCATAATGCTACAGCTCGTTTTTTCCATACTTTTCAGTGTGAATAGTGACTTCAATTTGAGTTGCAATCATCTGTGCATTATGTTTGATAAGCTCCATTTGATGTATTATTTATTTTCTATTTACTTTGCTGTTTTTCTACTAATCAGATTTCCCTGTTATAAGCTATTTGGCAAGATTTCTGTGCAAAAATCACACCAGTCTCGTCGGCCTAAATCACAAACTGGAGCTGACAGGACTGTGTCTTACCAGTCTAAATTATGATGGCATAGATTCACCCTGTTTGCCCAAATTGAAATCAAGTGTGTGCTATGCTCTGTACACTTATCCAGCTCCAGAGAAAGCTTTATTTGAACCTCTTCACCGCCTCCGCCTCCATAAAACATTAATAATACTGCACAGCGCAGATGATCTGTGTGAAAACCACGCCCAGCTGAGCCGCTCCACCCAAACAAATGCCCCAAAACTAGTTTAACACCAGATGAAATGTATCTTAGTGGCAGCCCAAAAATAGGGCCTTTTGTTTACTGACGTCACATCCCATAATATCTTCAAATTCAAACAATTATTTCGGACAGCATGTGAAACGTACCTGTATGTGGCTTGAACATTTTGTTGGATTTTATACCTGCTGGTTTCTCCTCCCTAGAGAAGGGTCAGGTGTACAAGCAGAAGAAGCCCACCATGTACCCGCCGTGGAGCACCACGTTTGACGCCCACGTCCACCGGGGGCGCGTCATGCACGTCATGGTGAAGGACCGCACGGCCGAGCTCAAGTCTGAGGCCACCGTGGCCCTGGACACGCTGGCATCACGCTGCAAGAAGGAGAATGGCAAGCTGGAGATCTGGGTGAGCCCAATGTGTGTGTGTGTGTGTGTGTTGAGCCCTTACTTGGATTTCTTTTGATGAAATTTGCAGGTACTGTCTGCTTCTTTGTCATTAACCTAACCGATAACCTGTTTCAACCCACAGAAGCTGTTTTTTTGAAATTGTGAATATAAGTGTGAAGTGTGTGTGCATGTGTGAGCCCTGTAAGTGTGAAACTGAACACTTTGGCTCGAGGTGCATCTTGTGTAGCACACACTGGCGTTGGCCATTTAGTCAAAGCTCACTCATTATGTCTGATGCAATGCAATATGCATTCAGTTCATGATGTGGGTCTTTAAGCTGTCTAACTAGTACCCAGTTTACATCACCCACTGAAAACAGACTATATTTGGCACAGATTTGCACACACCACATATGTATATAACACTGTATTTTATTTTAGAAATTTACATCAGATAAATAGACAATTGTTTTCTATAGAGGCTTCATGCCGACTGCTCTGAGCCAAATAAAATAAATACGATGAATTTAAATAACATAAAATAAAATAAAATGAATGTGAAATTTTGCTTCCACTCTAGCTCTGTGTATGTGTGTGTGTGTGTGTGTGTGTCTGTGTGTGTGTAGGTGTGTGTGTGTGTGTGTGTCTCAAGAAGTCAAGAAGTATCATCAACCTGCCTTCGTGTTCTTCCTCTTTCAGTCTCAATATTTTTCTGATGAATTCCCTCCTTGTCCCTCATTCTTAAGAAATGTTGCATTAGCCTCTCTGTCTCTTTCCTTCTTTTTTTTCAGCTGGAGTTGAAGCCACAGGGCCGACTGCTGATGGAGGCTAAATATTATCTGGAGAAAAGCGGTAAGTAGTTCAAACGTCTGAAGCCAAGCCCGCTGCTGCCCCAAGTATGACTTAACACAAAGGGCTTGGAGCTGGAAAGGAGTTGTGCACATCATGTTGAAGCTCCCTGTGGCAGCTTTTTAGCATTAAAAAAAGCCTTTGATGAAAACCTCACCGAATTAAATCAGTTTACCAAATATGAAAAATGAAAGGAATAAGTATTTTGGCTTTTTAAATGCTTCCATCTTTGGTGGTAATTGCTTTATACGTCCTATGGATCACCTGTCAATCAAACAGCGTGTCCAGCATCGTGTAAGTTGGATTTTCTGTTGATGGAGTTTGTGAAGGTTGTTTCCTTTGTTTGTTCAGCCATGGTGGCTATTTCTGTCCATTGCCAGCTACCAATTAAGTATATCATCTGTCTAAGAAAGCAGACTATTTATGGCGTGCACAAAACACTTTTGAACCACCTGATCATTTGCACCAACAAGTTTAAATGAGCCCTAAGTCTTACAGTGTAATTACATATTCTCGAGCTAAAAATAGGAGTTGGGAGCCTTTGCCTTGGCTGCTTATAAGCCCTGCAAATGGGTATGCGTGCTGCTTCAGATCCCATTCACTGGGGCTTTCGTGATATTAACACCATGCCAAGTCCAGGGGAGCCTAAAAGAACCCGACGGCCTCTCATCTCTCTGTGCATCTACACTGAGAAAATAACAAGAGGTGACACAGCGACTGGTGCACAGTGATGATTTACTCTCTAGATATACTCCTCTATTTCATACACTCACACACACTCACTCAGAATCAGGCATAAAAGGCACTCCTGCCTTTGCTGGTGTATTGAATTTGAAGCTGTCAGTGCGGGTGGATAAATGCTTGTGGGCTTGTCAGGCAGGAAATCAGCAAAAGCCCCTATTCCTCTTAAATACACACACACACACATGCACGGATGCCCACCCACACACACGCGCACACACACACAGTCACGTACACATACACAAAGACAGACAGGCGGGGGAAATGTAGCAGCTAATGTAATAACAGCCAGATAATGTAATAAATTACCATAATGCATTAATTTGCCCCTTTAAATGTAAAATGCAGTCTGATATAATGCTATAATTACATTAACCAGGAATTATTTTACACAATTCAGCTGCTTATGTAATGTTAATATTGACTAATAAAGTAATAACATGCTAAAATAAGAGGATTGTAATAACCTAAACTATGTGGAGGGATATTTTTTATTACATTTAGACCAGTTATTGCATCATTTGTTGCCTCAGCGCTTTTCCTGTTATGTATTTTACCTGTTTAGTGATGACAACATAGACTCCAAAATCCTCATGTGGAGCGTCCATCCAAAGTAAGAAGAGTCACATTTTAGTTCTAGAGGTCTGCTAGCATTTTTTATTGTTTGGCCTGTGCCTTCTGAAAAAAATAAGAAAAGAAATATTATTTACTGAATATAGCTGATCTAGCCAGGTTTATTTTTGGAACCATTTTCCCTGAGCCATTCGTTAGCTGCACAGCCCGGTGCTTTATCAGCCGAAATCACAAAATGGGGCAGTAACAGAAGAGCGTTGCATCCTCACCAACCGAGGATGTAGTTTAACCCGCGTGAAATTCTGGTGTCGGGTTTGTACAGTTCTCTGCCAACAGGAAGTTATGAATTGAAGCCTAAGAGCAAAATCGAAGCTGAGTCAAACTGGGTGTGCAAGTTTTTCAACCTATTTGAGCTGCTGATTTTGGAGTCGCCATCCAGCCTTAAAGGGGAAAGGCAGTCCAAAAACTCTTTAGTACTCCTTTGATTTGTCCTTTTTCTACCTGTCAGATGCCACAGGTCAGAGTGAGGGAGATGCGGAGTCCGAGCGGGAGAGAGAGGGGATGTTTGCCCTCCATCAGCGGCGCGGCGCCATCAAACAGGCCAAGATTCACGTCGTCAAATGTCACGAGTTCAGCGCCACCTTCTTCCCTCAGCCGACCTTCTGCTCCGTCTGCAAAGAGTTTGTCTGGTACGGACCCGAGTTACACGTTACCATTTCAGTGACGGAGCGTCAAAGGTGTTTGCAGGTGATGACTTCCCTTGTGTTTTTCTCTCCACCTCAGGGGGCTTAACAAGCAGGGCTACCAGTGCAGACGTGAGTACTTTTCCACTGTCCCTGTGTTTTGTCAGGCTGACATTATACCATCATACCCCTCCTCTACACCGTCTCACCCTGCTGTCTCTCCTCTTGTAGAGTGCAATGCAGCTATCCACAAGAAATGCATAGACAAAGTTATCGCCAAGTGCACCGGCTCAGCGGTCAACAGCAAAGAAACAATGGTAAGGCTTGTCAATTGTTCGCGAAATACAATCTGCCTTATAGTGATTTGGAGACTCTTACACGCTCCTTTTCACATACAATGCTCTGTAACAATGGGTCAATTCTTTCCAGCAGTCAGAGGTAATTTCTGTGGTGGCTGATATGTGTAAGGAGATTTGTAAACTTGTGGTTACAACACTTACTAATCAAATAGTCACCTCATAGAGACGTATCATTACATGGCATTTTCGCCTCGTCTCCCTTCCTGCCTGCCCTTGTTTCATTTCCTCCTCAGCCACATTGCCCGCTGTTTTCATACGTGTGAAGCCTATACAAAATGCAGAAGCTCATGCTGTGGTGTATAGCATGCAGAGAACCACCCACTCGTTGGTTCCAGGAAGTGTTCTTATCATTACCTTTTAGCATCATATATTTAACCCCCTCAGCTCCTATGCTCCCTTAAATTTCCCCTTAAGCAGCTGCAGAGTTACAGTAGAATTGTTTTCTGCATTTACATATACATACATATATATTCTACATACATTTCTTCATCGTGGCTGCATCACACTTATATTGAGTGAAATATTCAAACCCAAGATGCCATTGTTTTCTGGCTGCAGCGTCACATCAGCTAGAAAATATATAGATGTCTTGTGCATCATTTCTCTGTAATGCAGCAGGACATATTTGGGATCTTTTACACCTTAGGATCTCAACTAGAGTCTACAGTAAGAGGTGAATAAAATAAAATATACACTTAAATGTGCATTCAGGTGAGAGTGTGTGTTCTCTGTGTGTTGCAGATTCACAAGGAGCGCTTCAAGATCGACATGCCCCACAGGTTCAAAGTTTACAACTACAAAAGTCCCACTTTCTGTGAACACTGTGGGACTCTGCTGTGGGGGCTCGCCAAGCAGGGGCTCAAATGTGAGGGTGAGACACCTTTCAAACAGTTTCATGACGTCACCACTTAGCAGCCCTAAATTTCTGAGAAGCTAAAAGTTGAAGTTGAAAGCTGATGATACATATTTTTGGACAGGATAGTTGAATGAATCATGGCTTAGCAATGTTTTATGTTTTTTTTTTCTTTCCCAAAGTTGCCTTCCATTCATTTTCACCAGACACCAACTGGGTGAGCTCTGAGCACACAAGCAAGATGGCTTAAGGTTTAAGTCTGGCGAAAATGAATGAAAGGTTTAAAATATGAGCTGAATCACACTTTTCAAACAGTTAGCTGTCTTTTGTGTACTTTTTTCTTTCAGGGTGAAGCAGGAATATTCCAGTAAAAATCTGTAAAAATCTGGCTTGTGCATATGTGCTACAAAAAACTGTTAAACTCTGATCATAAATATGCTTAGTATCATTGCTTACAAATGCATTTCATTAGATGGATAATGTCTACAATGATGACAGTGATTTCAAATGGCTTATTTGATCTCATTGTGTCATATATGTGATTATGCATACTGAGGAGTAGCTGATCCTGTGTTTGATTGTGTGTTTTCTGTGCAGAGTGTAGCATGAACGTCCACCATAAATGCCAGAAGAAAGTGGCCAACCTCTGTGGGGTCAACCAAAAGCTGATGGCTGAAGCTCTGGCGATGATCGAGAGCAAACAGCAGGTCAGTGTCCCGGCCTGGAATGAAAATGTTCAGAGAAATTACAACTGTGAAAATGATAAATGATTAGAACGCGACATCTGTGATTGATCATGTTTGCTGTGACCCAGAAATAGATCAATATGCCAGGCTGATGTTTACCTTATATCAAAAATCTGATATCGTCCGTCAGTGTCATCCAACTTGCATAGCAAAATTTCATTAGTCCTGCTTTCAATGGAGAGTTTTAATATCCACTGTCGGTCTAAATGCTGTTTTAGAGGCTTTTCCACCCTGATAAGGATGCCATTTGGGGAGAAGATAATTAAAGATAATAAATGTCAACTTATGGCCGTTGGCGCCTCAGTCTGACCTTGGTAATGCCTCTCTCCTATAGGCCAGAAGCACCAGAGACAGTGATATCATTGGTCGAGAGGGTCCAGTTGGTGTAGGTCAGGCGGGAGTGGTTCGAGCCCCGTCAGGGTTGGTGACGGGTTTACCTGCCACAGCAACTCCTGCACGCAAAGGTAAGGCCAAACATATGGCAGCTTTCAATCACATTCACTCTATTCACTACACTGCCTGCACCTCAAACTGGTTTAGCTACACAGGTCCAAACTCTTATCAAGTGCATTTATTGTTCCTCATAGGCTTTTGATATCGCATCCCTCCTTGTTGACTTCTTTCCTGCCCCTTCGTCCCTCTTTTGTCCCTCCAGAGCTGCAGGGCATATCATGGGACAGTCCAGCAGACGTCAGCAAGCCGGTGGCCGAGCAGGACAAAGACGACGAGCCCCTGTACGCTGTTCCCAGGAAGGAGCACCAACACAAGTTCACCATCGACAACTTCGTCCTGCACAAGATGCTTGGCAAAGGCAGCTTTGGCAAGGTGCTGGTGATGAATAAGATGAAACGTCTCTGTTAGGAAACCGGGCGGCGGCGGCAGCAAAGAATAAGATGCAGATAAGAAAAGAGTCAATAGCAAATACCGAGGATTATACAAAGAATAATTACCACAAAACGTACTAAAGACGGGCTTCATCGTGCTAACAGAGATCTCCTGTTGGTTGTTCCAGAGAGAAATTCTCTCTGTGTTGACGTTGGCCGATTTCCAGGTTAACAGATGTTTGAAATCTACAAATGTGAAGCATACACACGTGGTGCATAAATGTGTGTTGTTGGCTGTTTACAGAGCAGATGTGTGAGTGTGCATCATTATTAGTTTTTCATCAGATTTACAGATGGAAGAAAATATGTACACCAGTGTTCATTGTTGGGTATTTACATTAGTGAAGATTGGCCTGACTGAAGAGAGAGATGTAGGTAGAGTGGAAAAAGAAGGGAGAAAGCTATGAATGAACAACAGAGAATAGAGAACAATTGAGAGGAAATAGTTATTACCAACCTGTCAAGTATCACAAGGACCGAGTCTTCCAGGAAACACTCAACACACACCTTGGTAGCTAGTTTTGATCTGACAGTAAGCCCTTAGTGAGACTGCTTAGTGAGAATGCTTAGTGAGAATGAAAGACGAGAGAGGAGATGGCATCCACCAAAGGCCTTGATCATGACTGAAATGCACTTTAGCCTCCCTCTAATTGCACTTTATCTTGCAAGACTTGCACTGAATTCACTGCTCTGTGCTCACTAACAGCTGTTGTACAAGTCATAGAAATTAAAAACTCTTCATATGCCACTGAATGAGGTTTGCGTTCATGGATGTTCCACAAAGACATCACTGATTTCTGGTTGCTTTGATGTTGATGTTTCGAGCAGGAATGCAAACAAAGATGGAAAGAAAACCTGAAGTGCACAGCGGCAGCGGCAGTTTTCAGTTTTGTTCTCGGTGTGTTTCCAGGTGTTTCTGGCGGAGCTGAAAGGCACCGGGCAGTTCTTTGCGGTTAAAGCCCTGAAGAAAGACGTGGTCCTGATGGACGATGACGTGGAGTGCACCATGGTGGAGAGGAGGGTCCTCTCTCTAGCCTGGGAACATCCCTTCCTCACACACCTCTACTGCACCTTCCAGACCAAGGTAATAACCACACACACCCAGACATACACACTGTCACTGCTCCCTCCTCCTCCTCCTCCTCCTCAGCCAGTTCTCTGACCAGTCTATCTTATTTTTTTATTTTTTTTCCTTCAGGAGAACCTGTTCTTTGTGATGGAGTATCTGAACGGGGGTGACCTCATGTTCCACATTCAGACCTGCCACAAGTTTGATCTTCCCAGATCCACGTATGTCAGCCATAATCACACCACATGATCGTTGCATGCATTCTCACCATACAATTTACAGCCAGCCTCTTGTTATTTCCTGGTTTGAGCTTTGTGAATTTAAAGGACAAGTGCCCCCTTCTGCCTTCCTCTTCACCGGCTTAATGCTTCAACTTCGTGCTGCAGGTTCTGTACATAAACGGATCAAAATATCCGAAGTCACACAAATGCCTCCTCTGTGCATTGACAGAAAAAGTTTATTCAAAGTTTACCTTGTAGCTGAAAGTCTGCAGCTTCGCCACATCTTCAAATTGGAGGTGAAAACAATCCAAATAATCCAACAGGAGCCCTGTTTCTCTCATTTTCATAAAAAAAAAAAAAAAAAACACTTTTTCTTTTCTTTCGGCCTCTAGAAGTGATCTGCTGGGGGGAGGCATGGTTTCGTGTGTTTACAATTGGAGTTTGGGCTCTCAACACCCTGTAATAGTCAGAAAATTGCTTTGTGCATCTTTAAGTAATTACCAAATCCACGAACGGCAGGTTGTATCCCTGTATGTACATTTTTCATGTCATACATATCAGTTAAGACTCCCTTCCCAATGTGTTTCAACCAGCTCTTTGCTGAAGATGGTTGTGGTGCTGGATGTGGTGCATTAAGGCTTTCCATTGGTTCTTGTCCTTTGTTTTGGAGTGGCACTTCAGCTGTCCAATGCATCATGGAGGACACGAGAATGAACAAAAGCTGCTATAGCCTCTGTCTTCTCTCTGTGTGTGTCTTCCTGCAGGTTCTACGCGGCTGAGATCATCTGCGGGCTCCAGTTCCTGCACTCTAAAGGAATCGTATACAGGTAGCTGATACACAGTGCGATAAAAGGCACAACGGGAGACGGCTCTCTGTGGTTTTCCCTCATGCTTCCTTGATCCTCTGTTCCTCTGCAGGGATCTGAAACTAGATAATGTGCTGCTGGACTCGGAGGGCCACATAAAGATAGCAGATTTTGGCATGTGTAAGGAGAACATGCAGGAGGACTCGAGGACCTCCACTTTCTGTGGGACGCCGGACTACATCGCCCCAGAGGTGAACGCGCACACCTTTTTATAATGGAAACACACATTTGCATTAATTGTAGATTAGGGCTTGATGATATATCAGGCCATTATTGTCCAGGCCAATATGATGGATATGATGCACTTTATGATTCTCATTCTATTTTGCATAATCTCAATCTTAATATTATCTGCCATTAAAACCCCATCCGACCTTATTGCCATTACTTATAGCCACAAACATCTAGCTGCATATTGTAACAAGCATTTTGTATGAGTCACAACTGTGTGTGTGTGCGTGTTAGATCCTGCTGGGTCAGAAGTACAACAGCTCAGTGGACTGGTGGTCGTTTGGCGTGCTGCTGTATGAGATGCTGATTGGTCAGTCTCCGTTCCACGGTCGAGACGAAGAGGAGCTGTTTCAGTCCATCCGCACCGATGACCCCTGTTACCCCCGCTGGCTGACCAAGGACGCCAGAGATATCCTGGTCAAGGTCAGTGTGTGCGTGTGTGTGTATGTGTGTGTGTGTGTGTGTGTGTGTGTGTGTGTAGTTTCCCATGACACCTCAGAGCAGGATAACTTGTTTTCCTCGCTTGTAAATGATCAGGAGAGGAGTAAAGGGCTGAATACAAAGAACAAATGAGGGAAGTGGGTGCAGTATGGATGTGTAACACTGTCATTTAGCTAAATGAAGGCTGATTGATACGATAATAGTGATTCAAGCTGTATCCAGTTCATTAAAGCTTAACGTTGCTGGTCTAAACACTGTGTGACTGGTGGCTCTTTCCTGGAAGAAAATCCTCTGGCAAACAAGAAGTGCTACGTTTTGTTTTATGTTTTCCAGTTTGTTTGGAATAAACAAAAAAAAAACAAAAAAAAAACTGGGCAATTCAAACTGTTCAAGCAAAACAAACAAACAAACAAACAAAAAACAGACAAATTTCAAGGAAAACCCTAGTATAAAAGGCACTTACCATCAAAAATGGGCACTTTTTTAAAAAAATGAGGTTCTTGCAAATTGAGACAGATATCATAAGAAGATTTCGGTTTTACTTCTTGATTGACTGGTAATTGCAACACAGTTACTGATAATGAAACTTGTAACACTGCTTGTTACTGGAAAAAATGATTCTCACACCTTATCCCTTGGCCTGTATGTGTGCGTGTGTGTGTGTTTGTGTGTGCGTAAAGCGGTCACATGTGTAACGTCAGCTCTGATGTGTTTGCTCTCCAGCTGTTTGTTCGGGAGCCTGAGCAGCGCCTCGGGATAAAGGGCAACATCAGGCATCACAGCTTCTTCAGTGGCACCGACTGGACCGCCCTGGAGCAACGGAAGGTGGAGCCGCCCTTCAGGCCAACTGTGGTCAGTACAGTCACTGACGATCCACTGTGTGTTAATTTGGGAAGAGAGGACAGTGTCTTAAAATGCAGATAACATGCTGAGCATTAAATAGTGTCTCTCCCACCCTCACAGAAATCGCCTAGCGACTGCAGTAACTTTGACAAGGAGTTCATCAACGAGAAGCCCAGGCTGTCGTGTGCCGACCGCACCCTCATCAACAGTGTTGACCAGACCATGTTCAAAAACTTCTCCTTCGTCAACCCTGGGATAAATCGTATTAAAGGAGTCTGACTGCCTGACAGACAATCTACAACCTACCAGCAAGCCGCTCACACAGCACTTACTATAACACAGAGACAGTAGACCATGAATGTGACAAAACTCAGCTGTAACAAACCCACAACCTCACCATAATCACTAAAGGGGGGGGGGGGGGGGGCGTCCCGGTGGATCAGCAGGGTAAGAAGCGCAGTCCAGCTGGGGCTGTGGCACGTCATCTCTCTCCCCAGTTTCTCCTGTCTCTTTCCACTTTCAGCTGTCTGATGAAGGTAAAAAGGCTGAAAAAATAATCTTGAGAAAATCCCAACAGTGACCACTAATCCTAGAGAAAGAGGTGGAGAGGATTTCCACAGATTAATTCACAAAGAAATTGTTAACAATTGAACTGAAGTGTATTACAGTTCATGTTGAAATGCACGATGAGGCATTGCAAGCAGGTAGTAATCCAGAGCTAAAACTTTCTCATGGTAAAATCATCAAACATCATTAGACAAACATGAGAAACATGTCAAAGACTGATCATGTCATACACACTGCTCTTATAATGCCTCATAATGAGCCCCATTTCAAGTAAAGCTTTCTGAGATATTTTGTCACACCTGATTTTTTCAAAACTAAGCGCTGGTTAACCGGCCAGTCTGCTGTAGATCTGCTGTTTTGCCAAACCAAAAGTTTTTTGTTTTTTTTTTGTTTTTTTTTCCACAGGCCAGTCATTATTGTTGTTTCTTGTTGTATTCCAGTGCACACCGAGTCTGTAACTATTTCCAGTGGCCTACAGTTGCACTTATATTGCTAGTATTATTGATATGAATTTAACAGCCCACTGCTGTGTAAGTAAATGTAATGTGGTCCTATCAACATACTTGTCATGTGGAATCGCTCTAGGTCTGCGAATGTGCAGCAGATGTGAATTACAGGGTTTTTGTTTACATGTTTTCTTATTGTACCTCAGCAGCTTTATGATTGATGTAATGATTTTGGTTCAGGTACTTAGATCTTGCATACTGTAGTTGTTGTTTTTCTTCAGTATATATCCTGTACAATTAAATGAGAGTATTTTTTTTACACTTGTGTATTTGTGTATTTATTATTTCAGTAGGCTAGTTTAGCAAAAGCGGCATCCAGTGCATAACACAGAGAGAAGATACTGCGGGTAGAGACATGGAAGAAGAGGCCACAGTATCTGTCAAATGCATGAACATGACGGTTAATAGCAACATTTATATGAATCTTTAACGACCCCCACAGGGAAACTGTCATTGCAGCGGTGAAATAATTTGATTTGTTAACTTGGCATCTCTCTGCAGCAGATTCTGCAGATGCATTAATTGATTTAGGTGGAAATGGGCATTTAAGCAGAAAACCAGACAAATGAGTCAATTGTCATTCTTCAAAGTATTTATTTATTAGAGGTGCGGTTGTGCCCTCATTCCACATCAACCACTCATTGGTAACCACAGAGGATTTGATGTAATACGATTTCCCTTTTATGTCTTCATCCACACAATGTACAGTCATTCACACATATACTACTGCATATCATGAACTAATATTTTTTGTGAGCAAAAAAAATCAAAAAACTCTACAGTACATACTATACAGTACTGGTGTGAGAAAGAGGTTGATACTTTCTGGTTTGGGCATTCAAGTGGTTGAGTGAATTTTGATGTAAGGTCTGACCAATACCAGCTGATATGAACAATACAGCGTTAGAAATAAGGAGGGTTGAGTTTTCACGCAAAACTACCACTACAACCACAGGTACAGGTTGTCTTGTGGCAATGGAAGCCAGTTTAAGGTAGAATCACTGGGATGCAGTGCAAAGGATGTTGTCCAGTGTTTCCATCTTCTACTATTCAAAATAGGAGACGGCACAACCACGCAGAGCAACATACAGTACTTGAAGAGCCATTTAGCTACTAAAGATAAAGCAACTGCAATTGACGGGTTTTCATGGGAATAATGATAATGGGAACAGTGGCAAAGAAAAACAGTGGCAAGGGAGAAACATGATTGTAACAGATGAAGACAGTTTGAAGTCAGCAGAGGCCAGCGGGACAATCTCCCACTTTGTGTATTCCAGTAGGTGCTGTGCTGGTTTATTTTACATGAGTGTGGCTACTGATTGACAAGACATGTGGCCATTGCTTAATAATAATAATTATAGCTGTGTGGCAATCCATAACTTCAAATTATGTTTCAGAATCAAAGCATTCTTAGTGTTTACATTTGCCACATCTCATCCATGCAGTGCTCACAGCCCAACGCATGAATAAGTGAATCCATATCTCAGGGCCCACACGTACAAACGGTCAACACACGAGGGGAGCAAACTGACATCCATTCACAGCTACTTTATGATTACTTGTCGAAACGTTACATTCCTCAAGTGGAGATACAGGCAGAGACAAAGTCAGAGTACACAAACAGACTCAGTTCATTCCCTTAAATAGGACAAACATATTAAGTGCTTCAAGACATAAGTTTTAGGATTGGGTTGGTTTTCTGAACACACACACACACACACACACACACACACACACACACAGTACATTTGTATGATTCTTCATTGACAGAAACTCTTAGGTATGTCTTGTTTCGTGTGTAGCTGTTTTCAAATACTTGGCATAGAAACATCTCGATGGCTATATTCTCATCTCTTAGGAAACAAAGAGTAGCCTAGTTCACTTTTTGATACACATGATCCGGGAGTCCACTATGAGGCATCTGTCTAATGTAGAGTTTCTCCACGTGTTTCATCCAAGGGTGAATCCTGTTACCTATTTCAGTCACAAACCATCTGTTTTAGTACATTTCCATGGCCACGAGTGACCTGCAAAGGCCACTGTAAAGGGATACTAGTCCCACTTCCCAGTGTTCATGACATCTACCTCCTCAGCTGGACGGCAAAAGAATACTTCAGCAACAATTAAGAAATGACCCTTTGCTAGAAATTCATACCTGTAAGAGTCACATAGTTCTTACAACTTAGTCTTGTGTTACTGTAATGGCTTGTTAACTTCAGACTAACCTTTTACCGATTTTCACATCGCAACCATCATAATAAGGCAATTTCTGCCACAAATTTGAATGTTACATTGCTGCAGTAGAACTTTATATCCACTTATAAATAGGGTGTGGGCTATTTCACTAATATGTGAGAGGCAACACGGTGTAATTAGAGAATGGTTTTTCTTATCAGGTGACAGTTGTGCGTTCCTATTTAGGTCAATGACCACCATATAGATCTGGTAACTGACACAGGGTCTCTATCGCCTCCTGGTGGTGCTGGTGGCACTGCTGCGGTTGAGGTTGCGGCTGAGCTGGGGGAAATGTACCATCGGTGTTCTGGATGTGGGGCCGTAAAGACCCAGGTTTCTGGCTGCTACCGATTTCTTGGGCTGCTTGATGCAGGGGAATGGGGAGAAGACAGAGGGCTGTTTCGGGACGGAGGTGGACGAGAGTGGCGGGGTGGATGGGGAAGTGGGGATATGAGATTTAGGCATGGAGGAAAGAGAGGTAAGCGAGGGAGTGGAGGAGGATGAAGTCATGCTAAAGGTGGAGGAGGAGGGAGGAGAGAGCGGAGAGAAACCTGGCATGGAAGGGGAAGACGGGAGGCAGGATTTGAAGGACTGAGTTGGGGAAGGTGAGCGGCACGGATTGACAGGAGCTGATGTAGGGACTGGAGAGGCAAATGGACTTGGAGCAGAGGCCAAGGAGGAGGGGATACAGGAGGTGGAGGAGTGGTGAGATGCAGGTCGAACGCGTCTGAGAGAGCTGGTGTTGCTCTCTGAACTCGACGAGTCAGACTCTTTACGCCGGTGTGATGACGGTGGTGGAGGAAGGATAGGGACTTGGGGTGCGGCTTTAAACTCTGTGTGACACTCTGATGGTGTGAGAGGGGGTGAGCTGGGCTGTGAGGACGGGTTTGATTCATACTCTAGATCCAGGGAGGCAAGTTGTTCCTCCACATTTCCCACTCCTGCTACTTTTCTCACATCTGTAGCCTGTTGAATCTCTTCACATGCCAGCTCTGCAGCGGTGGGATCAGGAGATGGGGACGCAGAGGGTTCACTCCCCTCTTTCCCCTCTTCCTTCTCATTAATCATTCCCGTTCCATCTGTCTCCTCCTCCTTTTCCTCCTTCTTCCCGTCCTCCCCATCCTCTCTTCTTTCTGATCCTCCTCCTTCCTCCTCTTTCTCCTCCTTCACCTCTGAATCCTCGAAGCCTAGCTGTGCTCGGGCCATGGCTATATTCCTGCGGTGAACGCGGACATGAGCACGCCAAGGCGATGCCACCCCTCCTCCGCAGCTTCCTGCGGAGCCAGCACTGCTGGAGGGCAGCGAGCCACTGCGCTGCCTGGACGGGGAGAACTGGGTTTGGAACAGAGGGCCAGACCGGGCCCCTGGGAGCATGGAGGCGGTGGATGTAGGTCTGGAGCCCCGAGAACCTCCACATGGCTTCCGACCCAGAAGGAGGTGGTTGACAATTGGGGTGGAGGGGTTGAGCTGGGAGGCCAGGACACTAGTGGCGGGGCATTTATCTGGAGAGGGGGGAGAGGGGTGATGTTAGTCAACAGGCAAACAAATAGTGTCTTGTAGTGTATGTAACAGCAGGCTATAAAACAACAACTATCTGAAAAGGTTAGTGTTTGGCAAGTAAAGCTCCATTCAGTAATGTTATAACTAAAGATGAGTAGGCCAGTAAATTAGGTTCAGGCTACTGGACACATTTGTCTGTCTTGTCTACCATCTGAGTTGTAGAATGAGAAGCTTAGCATAGCGAAGCTTGGCATAGCTTGGCAAAGCAGCTAACTTTAATAATACAACTGTTACAATTTCTGTTAACACACAACGATAAACCAGCTTATTGTAGCTGCTGTGCAAGTCAGAAACACTTGAAATTTGATAGCTAGCTAACAAGCTAGCATTATCTAAACCCAAACAGGTGCTTCAGTGGGGAAATTGGTTCCCAGCACAGAAACGAACATCTATGTGAATGTCTTTTTGATAATGTCGAGACAGCTGAGTTGCATGTTTAAAAATGCAGTCAGCTGTTCCCAGCAGTTGCTGCTAAAAGCTGAGGAACTCCAATATGGCTGCCAGAGTGGCTCTGATACTGTATGGTTTCTTCTTCTGAAGATTTCATTTATCACGCCTCTCCGAGCAATACAGCTGTGGGACTACTTGCCAAGTGCCTGAAGCCATTCGTCTCTTTCTCTTTCTCTCCCTCTAACAAATACCACTCTGTACATACGGCTACTAATGTAGCCTACAGGACTTCTGGCCTCTTTCCAAAGTCACTAAAGCATGTTATGGTAAACAGGCTGATAGAAAAGCTGATTACTGAGCTCTAAAGAGCTTGTTCATATAAGTGACGATTAGTGTGGGAACAGAGGAGTGTGTGTGTGTGTGTGTGTGTGTGTGTGTGTGTGTGTGTGTGTGTGTGTGTGTGTGTAGATATTTGTATTTGAAGGGGAAAAATATCTCATCCATTTCCAACCTTACTGTAATTCTGTTACACAAGCCTCACAAATCATATGTTGGAATGAGTGAATGATGAAAGCGAAGGAAGCAGAATTAGATTGTCCAAATGGGGTTAGTGATGGAAGGTTTTATAGAAGCAACTAATGATGTCCAGAATAGAAACAGAAGAGAACAGAAAAGGATGCCTCACTGTGAATCATAATAGTCTCACTGGACTGTGCTCCAGCTAGAGAAAAACGATACACAACCAAAGAAACAGATGTCATGTTGTAAAGGTCAAGTAACACTGGAGACATTTGTCACAACTACAGATTTTCTATACTGAATTGTGCAAAACCAATCTGTTGTTTTGCTCTCCAGTGCTGTTGCTTACTTTACTTGAGGCACATTATTAGAAACACACAGGCAAGCATGATATAATAAACAGAAAATGCAATATATGTGTATGGTGAACATACTTTTCTGGGGTTTGATCATTGAACGATAAAAAAGGGTTGTGTGTCTCATTAGTGTATACCCTGCTTCTCCTATAACACACTGAAACATAAGTACTATTATGTTTTTAACAAGAAAATATATTAAATATTCAGGATCTCTCAGGCAGTGCAACAAATTTAAATGCATGTGTAGGATTTAAGTGACATGTTGACTTCAATTGTGCAGCCAAGCTGGCGACTGACCCCAAAACCATCACCAGTCAGTATTGAAAAGTGATGGTCAAGTAACCATTGGCAATAATATGCAAAAAATAGCAGCCATATCAACACTGCTCTCAAAATGCGAGGCTACAGGGTACATCACATTTCTTTGAACAGCAGTTATAAACAGCGTACCAACCATCTGACAGCCAATTAGATTATACTTTTGCAGGATAATGCTCGGCACTTACAGGATCTGCATCTTAGCAGTTAAAAAAAAAAAAAAAAAAAAAAAGTAGAATCTATTCTCTACAAAAAACAAATACAATGTTCAGCCTCAAACATTTTGAAAGAGTAGTTGCTATGTCAACTACAACAATCATAACCTGATTTTATTATTTAAAGAACAGCCAGTAGCCCATTTAATTAATCAGACACCCATGGATAATCGGACACCTTCAAATCAACCCCCAAACACCCTCATTTCCTAGATGGCCCACTGATTCAAGCCCAGTGCGGTCAGTGTGGTCAGTACCATCTTTGGGTTTGTTGGGAGGCTCCTGAGGAACCCCTGGGCTTGTGGTCACTCCGAGTCCAGGTCCTAAGAGTCACACACCAACAGTCAGTCTGGTCTGTGTGTGCATGTGCCATTTTGCGCCTGCAGGCACATTACCTCCTCTACTGATGCATGTGTACTGTTTGTGCTGGAAGAATAGGTATATGTAGTGTACATGTATTTATGCATGGCATTCTCTTTACTGGTGTATGTATGTGAATACTATTTATTCCTGTGTGTGTGTGTGTGTGTGTGTGTATGTGAGACAGAATGTGTGTGCCCCTGATCCTAAATATATGTTCCCTTATTGCCCTTTCATTGAAGAAGAAGCACTGCCTTGCCTACATTTCTTGTTGATAATAAAAAGCTGGTTACTTGTAGTTAGTTTCCATGGTGACAGCTGCATTAGCTGCCACTAACTGCAAACCGTATTTATGTAGATCTATCAAACGCAGCCAGTGTACTGCATGGTGAGACTTACTGATTGTTTTTAAATTACATTTTTATGACTAGGGTTTGACTGGATGGTTTTTGAGAGCTGACAGCACTAGACTAAAGTTGTGCCTATATGCAGTATCTGTACATTTGAACATTTTTATTCCAAAAATATATGTGCAAACAAAAGTATTCAAATGGTTTTTAAATGATAACATTTTAATTTCAATTTCAATTTAGTTAAATTGCATTTAAACAATGATACACTAAATGGATAATAATGAAGGTGATGATATTTGTGCATATTTGTGTGGAATCTGATCAAAATATGATGTTAGAATCAACTCATGTCAAGGTCTTCCGGCAGACCAGTGAATCAATGATATCTGATTTTTAATGTGTGCTGATATCAGCCACATATGTAGGTCTAACCCTGTATTCTAGAGCTGCTGTTATTATTATTGTGGTTGTTATCATAAATTAGCAAAAGAGCTCATAAATGGGCTAAACAGCCTAAAATGCTGCCTGCTCTTCTGTTTTCCTGCTCACATAAAAGTTGCCAGCATTGTGTGCTGTTCTCTAAAAATCTGAACTTTTCTTAGGCCACGTATACTTTTCAAAAAATCACTGCTGTCTAAACCCTGCAGCTGCTCCACACTGATACTAATGGGACAAAAAGCAGAGTGTGTGTACCTAGCCTTTTGTCTCCCCCTACCTGTGCGTATGTAGAGTTGCATAGCCTGTTGCTGCTGCCGCCTCTTGATGCGAGCATATTGCTTCTTCAGGGCGTTGATGTCTGTGCTCATCCTCTCCATCATCATGCTGTTGATGGCTGCTTGGTGCTCCGCTCTGCCTCCTCCTCCTCCTCCTCCTCCTCCTCCTCCCCCACCTCCACCACCTCCTCCAGCCCCCACCGCCCCTGGGCTCAGCTCTGCTATGTTGCCCTGCTCTCCACGCTGGTCTGGTAGGGAGGAGAGAGAAGACAGCTTAAAGCTCAATCTGAGATGACACGTTAAGGACCCCTGTGGGGCAACTCAACTGTTTCCTCACCAAAATAATCAGCATGTGTGCAAACGTGTGAAGGAAAACTATGAGAAAACAGGAAGTATAGCATTAGAATGTGTGCAAAGTAACAGCAGTACAACATAATGAGGAAGAAAACAATGAAATCATATATATGAAAATAGAGAAAAACGTATAGGAGTATAACATTGTAATAAACCATGTATTTCTGTATTTTATGTGAAATTTTGTTTGTGTCCAATTTCTTATGTTTTAAGCTCACAGGCCCTTCTTATATTCACTTGTTTTTAGTTATTTTATGACTGTGACATTTAATTTTAGGCACAGAGAGCCACAGATTAGAATCAACAGCTTTTAGTTCAAAAACAGGCAGTATTCAAGTATAAAACACAAATCAGACACAAACCAATGTGCCTTTGTGGCTTTTTAAGCTCCTTTTCTTCCTGACTTACTAACCTAGTTTTGCTTTCACCCACTTTAATCAAGATCACAAGAACACTAAAGACGCAAGTGACAAACACAGTTTTGATGGTAACTTAAGGAGGAAAGCATAAGTTGGGAAGTCCATTCTGTATGTATTTTATATTTCCAACATCAATGAATATGTCGTATTTTCGAAAGTGGAAAAACACTACGGCAAAGTCTTCAGTTATGAGATAAGTGAATACCACTTGTGCATTTGGTGGATCCTTCTTTTTGGAAATGTGATTAACTTATATCTGAGCTATCACAAATATTACTTTTTGGCTGTCCTTTGAATCTGTTCACTTACTATCAAACATCTGTATCTAATTATTTGTGACACCTCTGTGTAATTACAGTAAACAGACAGCACCATGGTGGTGAGGATTGGTAGCCTCTAGCTTCTTGCCAGTGTGTTTTATAGTGTTTATAGAGTCTCTGAGCATTTAACTAATGGTCTGATCTGGCCTGTCCCTGTTTGGCAGGAAGAGATGTTGAAGGAGGAGGAAGTGGGGATTTGCCTGCAGGAAACAGGGCAGAGACAGGGTGTACTTACAGTGGAATCAGGGGCACAACATGAGGATTTGGGACAGCAGTCTGTCTGGAAGCACTTGGCTCCTGATCCCATACCGTTTCCATTAGCCACCATTCGTGTGTGGACTGTCTGGTGTGTTTTAGGGATGTCACAAGAGCCGATACTACTGTTACCACATTACTGTCAAATCAGTAGTACCGACTGATGCCACATTTGTGAGTAACTGCACAAGCGCTACCAACACAGGAGCATGCGAGGGTGCAGCAAAGAACAAACACGGTGAGCGGAGCTCATCCTGCTCCCCCTGACCCACAAACTTGGAAAGAGCAAACTCCAAAAAACTCCACGTATGCAAGTAATTTGCCTTCGAGACTGACGGTGAAGGCAACATAGACAAGCAAAAGCCAGTGAGCAAACTCTGGTTTTCCATTTTCCAGATGAAGTGTGGAACCACTAAGGGATATTGTTTTCTCCAAGGTATTGAAATTATTATCAAGAATTGCAGATTTTTACTGGTACTGACCAGTAGCGGTTTTAGGCACGGGCGAACCGGGCAGCCGCCCGGGGCGGCATTTTTTCATGTCACGTGGGGGGCGGCACAGCACCAAAAAAAAAAAAAAAAAAAAAAAAAAAAAAAAATCATCAGCGCTGCAAAGCAGTTTTCTATAACCGTATTCATCTGAATATAAGACCAGTGGTGGTTCTGCCTATGTTGCCGCCCTAGGCGAAATTACTGGCTTGCACCCTTTCATGTTACTACTCCAACGCGGGTCAATACGGTAGGCAATTTTTTTTTTCTAGTGCGCCCCCAAGTAGATTGCGCCCTGGGTGGTTGCCCACACTGCCTATAGCAAAAACCGTCCCTGTATAAGACGATATTTTTTCCATTGAAAATGACGTGAAAAAACACCCTCCTCTAATATTGGGGTCTAAGCAAATACACATGTATTGTTGCATATGTAAACCAGTAGGTAGGCTCGCCTGATGCTGCGATTACCGGCGAATAGCCGCATTGTGCAGTCAATAATCAACCATGTTGTCTGTGTCATTGTCCGCTGTGCTGCTGCAGCCGCATATGAACAAAAGTTGATTTATAATGAAAGGTATATGGCAGTCTGTGTGCGCTGCTCACCTGTCAGATCCGGCAGACCTGACAGGGTGGGCGCGGCACCGGTAGGCATTTAAGGGCATGAATAGGTGGGGTGGGGTGGGGGTTAACACAGAAGGGCGCAAGGCTGTAATTTCGCCCAGGGCGGCAACATAGGCAGAACCGCCACTGGTACTGACTACCAAAATTCTGGTATTGTGACATTCCTCATGTGTTTGTGTGTTGGCACTGACCTTTGAGATGTTTCTGGTATCTCTGCAGCTCAGGAGCCAGGAGGCCACCCAAAGGCCCGAGACAACCAAGAGCTGTCACCACCGAGTCTTCATCATCCATGTCAGCATCATCATCACTCTCCCAGCTGCCCAGACCTCCACTGAAACAATATCATCATCATCATCATCATCATCATCATCATCATCATCCTCATCCCTTTGTGTCACCTCCCTCTCTCTGTTTTACACATACAATGATAAAAATGTCTAAAAATATAGTTTGTGTGCTCTCAGGTAGTAAATGTTCTTGAATGAGTGTTTTGCCTTGAGATGTCTGTGTAGTTTTCTCCACATGGTCTGGAGATGCAGAATATGCTAACACTTTACAACATTTTCAGTGCTACCTGGAATTGAATTTGGAACATTTTAAAAATGAAAACAGAGAAATAAAAAGCTAGCAAGACAGTCTATTTCAAACGGAACAAAGTTAATGGACATTCTTTAACTATAAATGGGCAATTAAAGAAAAAGTACAGCAGGATGTTAATATTTACAGAATATATGTCTAAATACATTTACCAAAGCAAATCCCATCAAAACAATACATGCCTGATAAATTGTGTTGCCACAATCCTGTATTAATCTAAGGGTTGATATGCATGTGGGTTCAGTTTTTTTGCAAGTAATGGAAGAAAATGACTCCAACATGACTGTCATGTCAGTCACACTCACATCTTAAGACTATACAATTCATGGCTATATGAATACTACTACTGATTTTAAATTTGCATCAAAGTGAAAATGAAAAATAAGCCTATCATGTTATGTGAAGGGGGGAAAATTAAGACACCTAACAGCTGCATTTAAGCCATTCAGTCGTTTTTAAAGCCTCATATTTAGGTAGTTTAAGGCATTCTGATGACCTGTGGAAACCAGTCTGTAACTGCTGTGAAATAATGACCACTGATTTTGTCCCAGTTCTAAAGCTCCATATGAACGGAAAAACAAAAAAACGTCTTCAATGTATTTTTTCCCAAAAGTTGGACATTGACCACTGAGATGGTGTAGTATGGGACCAACCTTCCATTGGATTTGACTGATGTAGGGAAGGGGGTGATGTTGTAGGTGTATTTCTCTCTCAGCTCAGCCAGTTGAGGGAAGGGAAACACGGCCATGGAGTAAACCTCCTGACAGAGGGAAGAGAGATGACGTGTTTACTGCAGGTCAAAAAACTGTTTGGTGTAAGTGGTTTCCAGCGGCTTGAATAATGCACACTACCTGCATGAGTTCAGCAGGATCGATGAGGCTGTGCTCAAGCATCTCCTGAGTGAGACAACCCATCGTACTGTAAAACTCATCCGCTGTCTGACAGTACTCGATCCTCCTAGACAGAGAGAGAGAGACATAGGGAAGGAACAAACAGGATATAGTGGGGAGAGAGCAGGAGAGAGATAAATAATTTAAATCAAAGGTTTGACTTTGTACCCAGCTAGTGTAATTCTCTTTCTGTTTTTAACCCCCAGTTTAACCCCATCACTCCATGCATACCACTAATCTACACATTAAGTCTTCTCATCTGTAACATGGTATGGTTTTGCCAACAAAAACAAACTAGTTTCCTTTAAGACATCTCAGATATGTCAGCCAGTCAGTGTCATCTACCTCTAATACAATGTATATGATGCAGCTTGTTTCATTATATATTTATTATAGATGTGATCAGTGCACTTGTTGTCTGTGGGAAGACATAATGTTGATTATGATAGCATTATGTTAGCAGTGTTAATAGCATTATTAATGCTTTCTGGGTTTTAATATTAGAAAGTTATAATTTCTTATAGTCCACTTGCAAATATAATCCTTAATTCGTTTTATGTTTTCACATGTGCATAGTCAAAGTTATTTAATTTTTATTAGTATTAAACTAAAACTATTGGTATCAGGGTTCCACACCGGTCAAACCCTATTTATTGTCATTTTTGAACAGCTTAAGTATCATCCCTTCCAACAGTGGAGATCATATATCTCCCCATTTCAGTGCCACTCACTCTCCCAGTCTTTCCCAGATGGCGAGGGCAACTCTGAGCAGGACCTCCGAACCTTCAAAGAAAACCGAGTCCCAGATCTTCAGCACGGTGGGAGAGGGCAGGCAGGTGGCAAACATAGTCAAGAACCACTGCATAGTGAACACATTGGTCAGCGGGGGCTCGTAGCTGCCTGGGAAAAACACACAGAGATTGTATGAGACAAATTCGACTGTGATTCGTACATGTGCACATACACACAAATCTTGCCAGCCTGCCTACAATAAAAGCCCATTTCCAACAATGTATTTAAAACCAGAAAACTAAAAAATATCTAGTTTCAGACGTATGTGCGGTACATGCCCCAGCATTTAAAAATTCAACCCACACACACACACACACACACACCTACCTCCTGCCTCTCTGTTGGCAGTTTTCTGCAGGTGGTGAAGGTGCTGAGACAGCCTGGGCAGCTTTAGACGCAGGAGGTCTCTAAACACTGCCATGTCCACTGACAAGAACAGAAACACAACACATTAAAGACAGGCTGGTAAAGCTTAAGCTAAAAATAAATAAATAAATAATTACTCTGTGTGTGTGTGTGTGTGTGTGTGTGTGTGTGTGTGTATGTGTGTGTGTGTGTGTGTGTGTGTGTGTGTGTCACATTGTGTTTACCTGACAATGCCTGCAGGTTGTTGGCAAAATAACTCTCCGGCAGCACTTTGTCAATCAGATAGATCATCACCTGAATACAAAGAAGGGAGACAAACACAGACAATATCAGCATCCTAAAGAAACACCCAGCCAGGAACAACTTTACCCTAGTATCTTTACATTTTCTTTATATTTCTTTGATTTCCTTTGATGTAGCTCATTATTTGAATAATTTCACATTTCATACAGCATATACATCGTATTTAGTTGATTGTTATAATGCATGTTTTTGTTCATTGTTCTTTGTTTATGTTCTGCTGCCATAATTGTGTGTGTGTGTGTGTGTGTGTGTGTGTGTGTGTGTGTGTGTGTGTACCTTAAGTGCATCACTCTCATTGCCCTCTGTGACTTCCAGTATAAGTGCAGCCAGCACATTGAATCCTTGGCAGTAGCCCACAGTTTTATTCCAGCGGGCGTACGCCAGCAGCACCCTCTTCAGCACCACCCTGTCCTGCTCCCCCTCCTGGCCACAGTAGGAGCTGCAGCCCGTCCTGTGTAGGTCCTTTGCATGGGAGAAACGTACAGAATATATTATTTTATATAACAACTGAAATGGGCACCTTTTATCATGGAAAAATTCTGTATTTTTTTCATCAGGACTGGACTAATCAATGAACTAATGACACAGAACTAATCATACTCCTGTTCTGTTAGTTTAATAACAACCCTAAAAGAAAAAAAAATTGTTTTATTCCCCAAATTGATCCAGTCGGGGATTAATGGGTAATTCTTTTGATGCTTTTGGAATAGAGAATAAGAAGAAGACAAAGATAGAGAGAGAGAGAGAGAGAGAGAGAGATCGGACTTTGCCCTGTTAATGGGAACAGTCATTACTCTGCGCAAGTCTGAGTAACTGCGAAATAGAAAACAGCTGCAATGTTTTCCATGATGGAGTCATCCGGTGCTCTGACGCACAGCCATAAGCAAACATCCTCTCATCTACCGGACACTGCTTTTAGCAGTAGGCCTGCTTCATCAAATGCAAACATGGCAACTTTCAAGAGACATATTTTATTAGTAAGTTATAGTGAGTGTAAATGTGCACAGATGTACTGAGGCCTTGCGTCCTCCAACCATCTCATTTTTAGTCTACAGCACTCAACAGGGGCTTGTGGGAAACATCAGTCATGGCTGTTGAATCAGCACAATCTGTGTTTTTTTTGTTTTTTCTTTTTTTTTTTTTTTTTCCATCTTTGATGCTGTGATGTTCTTGCACTCCACTACCCAGAGATCACATGTCATTCAAACACAGACCGACACAGTTGCCTCCTCTCTGGATGAACTTTGGTTGCTTATCTGTGACCTGCTGTTTGTCACAAAATACCGGATATTGGCAGTTTTGATCCAGAAAAATCAGCCTTCGGAAACACTTCTGCTTACACAACCAATTATGAGTTATGTGGTTTGAGGAGTGACGACTTTGTTAGCTGCAGAAGCAGAACATTATAAGGTGGGTGTTTCGATCAAAACCTCAAATTTGAAAATGGAGGGATTTTGATTATTTGTTGTGAAATCTTTAGTACACCCCACATGATCTGCAAAATGGTTTGTTGCTATGTAAAATGTGAAGCCATTGTAATAAATGCGCCATACTTTCAAGATCACTGGTATGATCCTTTAAAATCTGATCCCACATGGGTTGCATTTCCGTTTGTGGAGGGTACCTACATGACAGCAAGACCAACATGTTTTGAAGAACCTTGGCTCTGGGCTAAATAAAGGTTTAAGAGGCATTACACTAGAAGGAGCTTTTATGTTGCTACAGCCTCTTTTAGCTCAATATTTTTGAATCTGTGACACATGTAAAACTGTACCAGATGGTACACTCGGGTACATGTAAAAATGCTGAGACTATGACACTGAACACTGTGCTGCTGAGTCAGGACAAACACTCAAAACACACACATACACAGCTAATCTTGTTCACATACACATGCATACTCATCCCATCCCCCTCTTCCTGTCCCACCCCCAACATACTATCTGGTTACCTTGACAATCTGGATGCCAAGTGAGTCATCGTCCGGGTTGCTGCGCTCATTGAAGGCAAAACGAAGCGTCTTCTCCCAGTCTATAGAGATGCTGTGGAGGTACTGGTCTGCCAGGGTTAGCCATACCTAGAAGAAAATAGAACCAGATACACACAAACACACATATTACAGGAAGAATAACATTGGTTGCTGGTAGAAGAAAGAGAAGAAGAAAATGTACCAATATTGAGACTGATCAGAACACCCAGTAGTGTCCATTATTACTAATCATCAACATAAAGTTCTCTTCATGATTAGTAATTATTATAGTACTGATTACTTTCTTATTTTTGCTCTTGAAAGTTCTCAGGTTTCTCTCTACTCCTGTAAGTAGCCTCTAGTTCACAATGATTTCCTGTTTACCCTCTCTGAGTAAATGAGAGTAATCATTGCCATATCTGTGCTCTCTGCCCCGTGAGATAAAGCTGTAAGTGTGTTGTGGCCAAAGTGCCTGTCTCATTTAGTGCTCTAATTATTCTGAGACTTTAATAACTACTTGAGACTGTACAACTGTTCTTGCAGGCAGGCAATAGAGGCATACTTTATAGTGATAGGAAATTTGGAACATCTGTTTCTTTCATTCCATACATTCTGAGAAGGGAAGAATGCCTAATTTATCAAAAATGCCCTATTCCTGTGTCTAGTCAAAGATGTTGGATAATAGATAAACTGGATATTGGATCAAAATTGTCCTCCAAATGCCATATGTTACTGTTTGTTTGCTAAAAACTACACACCCTCTTCCGCCATTCCTTGGGGATTCCAGTTGGGAGCCTGGCCACTGCTTTAAGTGCATCATACCACTGTAGGGATGAAAACAGTTTGTTGTAATCATGACTCACTTTTAAAGAGGAGAACAGACAGCAGAAACACATTTAATTAGGAAGAAAGTCAAACATGGGAGACACAGAGGTGCAGGGCTTAAAAGGTCAACTTAATTAAACCTTTCACTTTTGAACGATAAGTAGTCCACTACAACTGTGAGCATCGTTGTTTAGCTGAGAAGTTTAGGTTGGTCAGATTGAGCCGTGCTGACTGCAAACCTAGAAAATGTCTGTCCATTCCTGAACTGAACCCAAAGAGAGTAGTCTAGGAGCCCAAATCTGATTAAGCCAAACCACTATGATTGACCCGCTGACCCCCCTAGGCGGGCCAGACTGTGTCCAACTGGGCTCTGAGCAGCCAGGGTGCTCACCTGCTGGAATCCATTCTTTCCCAGTGATGGTTCGATGGTAAACTTCAGCCTTGTGTCCACTCCTACAAATCAAACACAGAGACTGAGTGAGTGTCATCTGCAGCCACATCTTGTTGACTTCCTTGTATCCAAACAAATCCTAGCCAGAGGGGATATCCTAGATGATGCAACATAAATCAAATTCTCAAGATTTATGTATAATGAGTGCGGTATACTTTTTTTTTTTTTTTTTTTTTTAAGACACCAATACAACAATAATACCCAACCTATAGAGTGGTAACCTTATCCCACTATATTCTCTGTTGCACTCAGCCATCTAATGACACTTCCCCTGCCTTTGTCTGTGACTCATGCAAACACATTCAGGTTTCTGCAGGTAATGACATAAAGAGGCTTCAATTATAAATGGCCCAGGAAACATCACATGTGGGTAATTTATGAGCTGGTGATCATCATAAGGCAAACGACCGCCGATGCAAACCAAAATCAGGTTTACTTAGGTAGAGAAAAACAGCTTTTCTCTTGACAGTCCTTATCGTCATAAAAATTACATTAAGCAACAGTAATGGTTCATCGGGCTTTTGTTCGCCTAAAGAGGTGGTAAACTCTATAAACTGAGTTATATTGGCTTTCCCTCCACACCTCAGAATGTAACTCTGTTCACTGCGGCAGCGAAAATGCGAAATCTGGAAGAGAATGAGGACACACATTGTAAACAACTGGGAAGCTCCTTGGCGAACTTAAGCAATTTAGCTTTTCCAAGAAAACTGCATTACCATAAATATCTCGGGATTCCATTCTAAAGCTTATTTATAACTGGAAAACCTGCCGGTGAAATGAGTTTGAACCTTTGACACACTTTGGGGAGATGTCGCTGTCCCTTTCCGTGTGGTGCTGATTCCGCGTTTCAAAGTCCGCTTTACAGAATAAAATGTTGTAATATCTCTCTCACGCACACAGGCACGTACACACCAACTTCTTTGGGGAATATCTGGCTCAAACCCCCCGGGGTAAAGAGGAAATTAAATTCTGATCTAAAGTTAAGAGGGAAAGTCCTGACGTCTCTCGGCTACCGGCCAACAACTATGGCTGCGGCCATTTCCCTCCCTGCCTCCCTCTGTCTTTCTACCCATCAGTCCCGCCGTCTCTGTAGAGTATTGATCGGTTTCCAAGAGCAGATCATCATAGCAACAGCCTGGAAAATCTTTGTTTCTCTACAATAAAACTCCTTTAAAGTAGACAAAATTGGTGTTTAACCTGCATGGCCAGTCTCTGTCGCTTTGTCCTGCGCCATTCTGGATGAGCGCCGCTTTATTCCCAGGGCTTTGGGAGAGGATTAACACGGAAAGCCCTCCTACCTCCCCGTCATACATTATCCCAGCGCCACTCCAGAGCCCCACTGCACGCCGAAATCTGGAGGATTAGGCGAGTTACTTGGCTCCCCAAACTGAGTGACTGAATTCCCTCTGAGCTGCCCCACTTCTGATTCTCAAAATGACGTCCGGAGAAATGCAGGGGTCCTGGTGGAGTTCCAGGGGACCACGTCAAATTTCACTGTAAAGTCTATAATTTGAAATTATCCCAATAACTGAATGCATATGAAAGAGTACTGTGGATTTGTCTCTCTCAGAGACTAACTCCTCACATTACGACAGTTCAACACTAAATTAACATTCAACAAAGAAATCTAATCTGGGCATTTTAAAATAGTGAGTGAGCTATGACCTCATCATAAGCCAAATAAAAACACATTACCAGGAATGTATTAATGTTAAGGTTCATTAAATGACCTTATTATTATATGAAGTACATAGCTTCATGCTATGGTGTAAACTTTCAAGGTTTTGAAAACTTTGCTAAAGATTTACAATATGTCAGGCTAAAAGGCTGGGGAAAACTCACTTCCACAAGTAAACAAGTGGGGGAAAACTAAGTTTATTTTAATCTAGCTGGGGAAACAAATCTCAAATGAAAACAGCTGAGGATCCGTGCTTTGAACATGTTTTGTTGGTAATATCATTGTTCTTAATTATTAAACACTTTATAAAACACTTCTGGGCCTCAGTAATGAAACATTTAAGCAATGAATGGAGACATGCTGAGCAGACTTGGATGTTATGTTGTCAATGTTTCAACCGCATTTAGATAGCTGAAAACTACAAGACAAAATCCCCAAAACTAAGAAAATACCAATAGTCCTCCTAAGAACCTTTTAGGCATTGCTTTTACTTAAACTGTAAACTGTCTGTATTCTGTTTCTATTATGCATCTGCTCTTGTGCAAGCTTTGTTTATTTAACACCCCCTATCCACAGCTGCTCCAGACATCTAGCAAAGCAACAGTGTTCATTCATTTCAGCACCACAGGCCAACAGACAGCACAGGGTGTCAGTTTGATGGGTCTCTAAACTCTGGGAAAACCACAGTTGTATAACACTTATCCTTGAGTTACCTTGCCTAGACCAAGAATGCAATGAACTGATGAATGTGAACCTCTGCAGGGGCACAATGGCATTTCAAACACAACACCTGCCCCTAAATGTTAACCTGACTTGTTTCACCCTGGCGCTCTGTTTTCAGTCTGCGTCATCTGAATCAGGTGTGTCAATTCACAAAACCACTAAAACTTTGGACAAGCTTATAACCTGACTACATTTCTGGTGATAAGGTGAAGGAATGAGTGATGTCTGACAACAAATCCTGTATGTGCTCAATGTGATACATCATTAGAGGCACCTTGACAAACAATTAAATTAGAGGGAACACTGCTCATGAAGGTTCTGGTTTACAAAAGACCTTAAAGTAAATTTCTCAGGTATTCATTCATTCAGGACCAATGTTCCCTCTAAGCTGATAGCGATGACACATGAACCTTTAATGATCCCTGTGAGGAAACTGGGTCATTATGGCAGCAAACAGTAGCCTAACAGAATGCAACAAAGAAATATGAGCATGGCAAAACATAGACACATCCTGAAGCCCAATTTCAAGAAAACTTTAAGTAGGAAAGTTTAGCTAAAAGCAGCAGCAGGAAAACTGTGATGAAGAAAAATAAACAGCAAAACCATATGACCGTATGATACACAATATATATACATATATTTAAAAAAAAAAAAAAAAAAAAAAAAAAAAAAAGACAAAAATGTCCGTGCTTTAGCCTGCAAAAGCCTATAAAATATTTAAAAAAATATATAAACAAGCCTGTAAGAGGGAAAATATGAAAAACAATAAAATTATAGCAGGCTTATGGATGTGCAAAACCTGCCAGTGGTCACTTGAGCAGATCTGCAAAAGGCCATGTGTGCCATGGTTTATCACACAGACCGAAACAACACCGTGTCTACCAACCATCAAAATTGCCCCAGCACGTGGCCCCAGATAGGCTGTTTAGTGTATGCAGGCTATATAAACGGGTTTGGAGGTGTTAATGGTGAACATTATGGGATGGAGCGAGGCTGTTCCCGCATGCAGACGTGCAGGTGTCCGGTCACCTGGCTCTAAGGTGCAGAGCAGCCGGGGCGCGCTCCTGGATATCCCGTTCCGTTTCTTCAAGACGTTGCTGATGATGTTGCCGACCCCTCCCGATCCCTGCTGCCGCTGCTTCAAACCCGCCCTCGGCCTCCTGCCGCCGGCGGAGACCCGCTCCTGCCTCATCGGTAATCCAAATGTTCAACCCCTTCAGTCATTTCATCATTTCGACCCCGGATTTGTCTGGCTTGAATATTAGCTTGTTCCTCCCGGCTACCTAGCAGCAGCCACATCCATCCTGATGCGGAAAAGACGCTGGAAACCTAACAGCCCTCCTCCAGGATGGAAAAAAACAATCAGTCGATCAAATATTGATTACTGGGGCTTTCAAATCTCTACCGGCAAACGCTTGCTTTTCCGATTGACCCCCGCAAAAACAATAAGACCCTCCATTCCGAAAAGTCCCTCCATCGTTCAATCAATAGATTAAGGTCCGGGCAGCCATATTCACATGACTCATGCCTCTAAATAAAATGTGATTTACAAAGCGTCGGAAATAAAGTCGATCGGTTAAGGAGGAAACGCCGATTTGTGCTGCTGCTGATCGGTGGTGCTGTTGAACACCTCCTCATCCTCCTCCGGTTTGGCGTCACCAAGAGGAGGTGCACGGATGGAGGGATGCGGTAGGATGGAGAGATGCGTGGGGAGGAGATAAAGGAGGATGAGGTAATGATGCTGGGAGAGAGAAAAGAGGAACAGTGGAGAAGAGGATAGGGGGAAAAAGAGGGGGGAAAGAATAAAGCGGGGAAGAGATTAAAATCAGGGAGAGAACGGGAAGAGGAAGAAAGGATATGAAGGGAGACAGAGGACAGAGTAAAGGAAAACGTGTGGAGACAAAAGGGGAAAAAAGCGACAAAAGAAGTATAGAGTCTTCAGGCTGCAGCAATGGGTGGCAAAATCACAGACAAAAAAGAACAGAACATTGACATCCATAAACAAAATTCATACAAAAGTTGTGCAAGTTAAGAGTTTTACACATAGGGCTCAACTTATGTTCAAATCACAAATATATGCCTAAAAATCACCTGCTTCAGTAAATTGGGTTCTGACAGCATTTATCACAAGTACCATCTGCTCACCTGTGACAACATGTTTGCAGTACAGTTGCTTTAAATTACAGCTTCAGGTAATAAGAAGAGAGAGAAGCGAGCCAGCTTACAAGGAAAGAACTGTGACTACATTTTAGAAAACAGTGTGACACCTCGAGATTGATCATAATGAGAGGCTTTGCTGTACTGAATCACTGCTGTGACTCACTGTCTGGAGGAGGGAGCTGTTCATATACAATATGCAAAGACAAGAAAAAAGGGACATTGAAGTCTTTAAGGCATAAAATCAATGCAATGCACACACACACACACACACACACACACACACACACACACACACACACACACACACACACACACACACACACACACACACACACACACACACACATCTGGTAAGTATTTATTTTCAACAAAACATTTTCTTATTTAACCATGCACTCTTACTTGCACCTTAACTTTAATGTCTTAAATGTTCAGCTTAACCTTACCCACAGCTGTTTTACGCTATTCAAATTTGTTTTAGTGAAGTACTTAACTTGGCTGTGTGCAGTTATTGTACATAGGATGCATAGGAACAGAATCAAGGGTGCACTGCTTTTACGTAAGAAATTATATGAACACATTACATTTAGCATGCCAAGGTAGCTTCATCTTCTTGCTTTTAGCTGATGTGTATATTGGGAATACCCCTTTTATATCCATTTTGTGACAGACTACCCAGCCTCTAAGAGAAAAAAGACTTGAACATCTGAAAAAACAGTACACATTTCCGCTCTGCTGGGAAGGATCCACAACTTACAGCCTGCAAACTTATGAGGGCCCCAAATTTAAGAAAAACTCTACACAAATGACCAGGACAAAAACAGATAATGAACAAAGTAATGATGTTGCAAACAGAATAAATAATGCATGCAGCTTACAATTAAGTGCTTCATTAATGGAGAAGGTTGGTTGATTATGATCCCATAACTGCAAATATCTGATAATAATGCTCCATGCCAGGGATGTGGTGAAAGGGAAACGTGAGTCAGTTTCTTTCTAATTTGTTAAATAAAGTATACCCACCTTTTTTCTAAATAATGTAAATCCACAGAACGCATTATGGGCAGTATCAGAATGGTGCAACTTAAAAGATGCAATAAGAAAACATTTTTCTGCCCCACAGCACAAACTAACTAATACGTAGCAAGTGGACAGGGTTGATGATCAATACCAATACTCAATGGTTACATCATCAGGCACTGAGGTTTATGGCCTTTAAGTGCTTCCAGCTCACACTCGGTTTTGGATTGTCATTGTCAGTTGCTTAACAATGTTGGGCGGTGTTGCAAGTAAACAATGCCATTTTGCTCTCAAGCCAAGGAAGCAAACAACAAGGCAGTATTATTACTGCAGAATTGTGCATGGTGAATATATTACCTCTTCACTACATGTTTCAACTTCCCAGTTTACTTGTCTTTATTATGAAAATGTTGTAATTCTTAAGTTATAACTCTTAAGTTGACTGAGGTAAAATATTACTTATTGTCTATTTAAATGTTAACAGTATCTGTTGAAGACAATACAGACTGTTTGACCACTGTAGTTAAGAAATCGATTCAGTGCTGCTGTTGTTTGAAATAGTGGCATTTATAACCAAATGCTTTGCGGAAATCATTGTGTGAATAACTAACCAGGCAAGTGTGCTATAACACATCATTTAATGCCCCAACTTCTTGTTATGCTGCATGTTGACAGAGAAGAGGAGTTCAAACTTAAAGATAAACAACACAATTTACACCTAAATTCTTTAAGCCGTGTTTCACATTGGCAGAACATTGTTACTCTTTACTGCACACAAAATCCACAAAGAGTTCAAGAAAAGCCAATCATAAAAATATTTTGTGTACTTTCATTTAGAGAAGAAAAGCCTACACGTTGCTGGTGACAGCGTTGCCCTGGGCAGCTAATTTCAGAGGATGACCGCTCTTCAACTCCAACAGAGGTGATGGAGAGTGAAATAATACCTTAACATATTAACAAAATGGATTAAGACTAGTGATAACTCCTGAAAAGGAATTCCAGTCAGGTTCTTCATTAGTACAGTTGTTAGTACAGTATAATTATATGCTTTTATTATTCTAGAACAAGGTTTAACCCATAATCTCTTTTCTTGAAAAACTAACTCTAGTCGGTGTTATTCCAGTGGTCTCTTACATAACAGCCCATGGCATGGAATTAAAACAACAGGAGCAGCTTTGGATTAGGAAGCCACAGGCATTGTAATATGAAAATGAACATATGTTTCCCCCACAGTCTTGATAGGTGGGTGTAAGTTGCTGTCTATTATGTAAATTTAAGACAGTAATTTTCAAATGGCAGGTGATATAACGACTAGAACAAGGTCTTCCAGTATACGGTGCATATCCTGATGGATTGACAGTTCAAACTACGTAACAGGCACATATAAATGTCCTGATACAACATCCTGTGTATGTACAGAGTGTACTTATCTAACTGCAGAGGATATTCTAGGAATTTAGGTGTAAATTTCAAATAACTGTAAACATCTACTGTAGTTTGCTACTGATCATCTTGAAGAAGATGTTTCAAGTCAAAGGGACTATTCTGGTAAAACAAAAGTTATTAAAATTTTTGAAAAGTATTCGTTTTGGCAACTTGGCTAAACCTTGTTTTGCATTTCATGTAATGTAATGCTTAAAATGTCCTCCTAAAAGCTTATGATTATGGCTTTTGAATAATGTTTTGCTGTTCTAAGTCTGCCTAACATGTAACAGGTCCTGAGTTTTTATAGAAACTACAGAATGGATTTTCCGGTGATGTTTTTTTCTGTCAAAATTCCCCATTGACTTGCTCAGTTGCATGTAGTAGCCAGGGACAGATGATTTGTTTTCACCATCACAGCCAAGTGATGGGACTCAAAGTGAACCACCCGCTGCTCTCTCAGGATCTAAAAGCCCCTTGATAAATGTGGAAGGCACCTGTTATCAGATTTCTCAATGAAAAGCTAAATCAAACATTGAGAAAAAAACAAACAAACACATTTTTTTTATTTTGACTATAACAACTTAGCAGCAGTATTCAAGTAAAACTGTCTTGTCAACTTCAAATTGTAATCACCTTGGAGACAATGTGAAGCAAAATTTAAAAGTGAGTAAAAGTAATGATAATAAATTATATCTCAGTGGCTTTGAGTAAAATATACAGTCATGTCAGTAACTTTGCCAAACCTGTTTGTTAATAAAGCAGAACTGGTGATGGTGATAAAATACAAAGTAATCCTGAGAGTTTTTAGTGAATGTTAAGGAGGAAAAAACTGACAAATGATTATTAGAGCAGCTGCCTAAACAGGATGTAAGAGAGATGTAATAAGATTTGCAGCTCACCTGTAGCCGTACCCATTCTTCCAAGCTGTGCTCATTAATTTGACAATAATCATGACAAGGAGGAGATATGCTAATAAAGCTATTTAAAATTAGTGTGTTTTCACCCAAACACTAAGTTTCAGCTCATACGGGCTTCCAGAGGCTCTTACTGATGTTTTTTGGACTGAATCTGCTGCTTTGTGTTATGACTAACTAACTAACTAAATAAATACTTAAATACATTTTTTGAATAAAAATTTAAATTTGGTACAATTTGCTATTGATGGTGGCTACTAATTAGGGAACAAGTAAAACATAATTAGAGACTAATAAACACTAATAAACATTCAACAAAAACAAAAATGCAAAAATGCAAAAACTAAAATGGATTAACAAGTAAAATGTGATTTAACCCAAAAGATGAATGTTGCATACAAATATTTCTAATTTTAGAGCAAATTGTAAACAAATGACAAAAAGCCTCAATTATGTCCTGCCCACACACTCTGTTGGCTCAGCTCTGGTGTTTGCTGCTTATAAAAATGACAACTTTTGATTAAAACCAATGAAACTTTAGATTTATAAGCCTATTTTTATGATTGAGACATCATGTACATTATGAACAAGATTTGTAAAGAGGAATTTAAACCAACATCTCACTAAAGTTTGATTGGAGACTAATTTTAATCCACTGTGGCGGTTGTTTCAGCTGCTTCTTTTTCCTAAATCAATATGAATTATTGGAAAAGAAGAACATAATATGACAAAGATTTCGGAAAGATTATGAAAATCCACTCAGGTGGTTTGAAAATTGCTCAAACATTGTGATGAAGTAAGTAAGGCAATATGCGTAAGTGCTTTAAACCTTAACCCTCTCCAATCAAAATGTTTAACTTTCTAGTCCTGGACCTGTTGTTGTTTTTTTCCTTGGAGTGCATACTTGTCATTATGTTTCCTTTCTTGTCTTTCCATTACAATTCAAGGACCATGTCATCGCCTTAAACCCATGCGTCATGCAAAGTGAGAGGTGCATATTCTTACGTCGTTTTTGGGAGACAGCCTGAAGACATGCAGTGATGATGTCATAGTTCTTCTGCAGTTTGTGGTAGAGCCGGTCCCGTCTCTTCAGCTGGCGAAGCAGCTTGGCCGACTGCAGGCCCGTGCGATATTTCACTTCCTGGATGATTGAACGCAGCTCCTCGGGGGCTGAAACACACAAACACAGACACAATGCAGATTGACACATTATTTGTGTTTCCACCTTAGTGGAAAAAAAACAAAACACGACTGCTCCATCGTTCTTCCCAACCATGCCAGAGTGTTTTCATGACCTAAATACATTCTTCCTTCCTCCTGAATGTTGTGCTTCAAAGAGGATGAACCCTCTTTTCACTTCAGTGGAGCTGAAAAACATCTAATGCAATTAATGTGTTGCAAGATAGAATACACACTTCTAAATTCCTGTCAAGTCAAATATTTGTAAAATTCCCAGATGTTGCCAGACTTTACTGGATAATTATCAATTACACTAACAAATATATATATGTAACAAATTCATTATGCCTCTGACTCACATAGAGCTCTCTGCCCAAAAACAATCTATTGTACACAAGGTACAGTCAAATTTGATTTCACTTCATTATAATGTTTGGGACTAACTTGCGATGTCCCATGTGCTGCTAGCTCAGATCAGAACATCACAGTCATTATGGTCTACTTTCCAAGCTGCAGGCAAACAGGAACTGAAAACCAGAAGAGTTAATCACCAACCCTTCACTCTGTATGCACTGCTCAGCAACAGGAAATCTGATGCTTTTTAATTCAACATGACACAGATGTGATGGATTTTACATTTCTGTGAGATGTGTTCGACAGAGTTAAATATGACAAAGCAAAAAAAAAAAAAAGTTAATAAATAATAACATCAATAATAATGACATTTTTTTGCTCCTCTTGCAAAATGTTTGATGCTGCAAATAGCATTGAAAATGAAATTCTGAACTGTGGCAATTCAAGCTTCGAAGCAGAATATAATGGCAAAACACACACTGACAATGATAATAAAGATGAGAGTAAACATGTCAGCACCCACAAATCATACAGCACCCCACTTAGGATGCAGTATAGCAGCATAAGCAGTATAATTTTGAAACTTTCATATAATGTAAGGATTAGGTGTATGATTGATGAAGTGAAAGAGTTTATTTAAGTTTTGTTAAGTCCACTGAGCGGTGCTCAAGAAAAAAAAAAAAACAGCATTCATGCCATAACTAGTGTTATAGATCACAAGCACTTCAAAGCAAAAAATGGATACAAAAGAGACTGAAACAGTTTCCAGTGTGTTCCATTTCCTGTAGTTAACCCACTGGGAACATTTATTAATCCCCCTGTTGTATTTTCATGTGAATTCAGGGATTCAGTGTCAGCATCAAGGACACTTCAGCTGGGTAGATGCTTTAAGTCAGGGCTGCCTTAGTGAAGTGATCTACCACCTCACTAGCACACTGTAATGACCAGCTATCATATTAATCACATTACTATAATCAAATCAAATGAATCCAAACTTTTCCATTTGCTATGGAGCTGTGATCAAACACATAAAAAAGACAATATATCTATATATTGTCTTTTTTTATATATATAGCATGTTATTTGTCTGAATGTTTATCCTCAGGATTCCAGGCCCACCAGCATGAAACCCCCTGATGCCATGGCAGACCTAAGTACTGTTTATCTACCTGCCATCGTGAGTGCAGAGCGAGAGGACAAACACTGCGCACACAGGCCTGGCTTTATTTACTGTGGGATTCCACAGGAACAGAGGAAACAATGGCAGCATGGCACTCACAATAACGTGGCATTCAAGACTTTGAGGCAACTGTTTGATGATTTGTTAACACACTTGTCAGTCAGTCTATGTGTGTGTGTGTGTGTGTGTGTGTGTGTGTGTGTGTGTGTGTGCGGGCATGCGCTTCAGTCACTATTTTCTGGCTAGTCCAGTAGATGGATCCCTGCTCTGATTGTAGTAGCTGTTGTCTACATAGCTTTGGACAGATCAAGCATGTAAGGCACATACCGCCCATTACAGAGACTTTCTATTGATTTAATCAGCAAGCCAAACAAGTATACAGTTATATTCACAAGCAAAAACCAACTAATGTATAAAAATCAAAATCAAGACAATATTTGTTGTTCCTAAAATAACATAGTCTCCTTCAGTTTTACACTAATCAATGAGGTGTGTACTAATTCATTTTATTATGATTTATGTCAGTCCTAGATAAGGTGTGTTTACTCTTCACTACGTGTCAAGATATCTACCATCAGCCAAGGTGCCCTGGGTGAAATAAGTTCACATTTTATTACACTTACAGTAAGGGCTACTTGGTCAGTTAAATACATGCCGAGTTGAAGAGAGTCACTTAATAACTCAGAGCAGACTTTGAGTGCTTCAGTCAGGTTTAGCAGAAATCAAGGCTAAATTAAATAATTTTTTTAACTGAAAATTTGGCAGGGAGTTCTCAGTAGCAGAGGGAATGGCATGGCCAGGAAGACAAGCACACCTGCACACACAGGTGCCTCACCTTTCTGGGCCAGGTAGTTCATCTGGTGTCTCCTGGTGTGTTTCTCCTGCAGCTCCTGCAGGAAGCTGGAGCCGCTGTTACTGCGGCCCAGGAAGGCGTCGGAGCCGGACGCCTCGGTGGAGCTGTCCCAGCTGTCCGCGTTCCTGCGGCTGCCGGCGCTGTACGTGTCGTACAGCTCCACCAGCAGGCAGTCCACTATGGAGGTCCGGGGGGCTTTCCTCTCATCTCCCTGGGCTTCGGAGTCAGTGTCACCGACCGTGCTGCTCCTCCGGGTGGCAGTCACGGTGTCAGGTGCTGCTCCGTGCCCGTTGGGGACCTCCTGCTGTCCGGGAGGTGATGATGTGTCATTAGGTGAGTCGGGAGGAGCAGACACGAAGCCGCAGGAGCTCCACTGCTGAAAACCGGAGTAATTATCCAAAGGAGAGTCGGCCGAATTGACAAAAACCCCGCTCTCGTCTTGGGAACTCTCCCCGCGGTCACATATGTCGATTTCCAAAAGTTCATTCCCGGTTAATGCCACCTGCGACGCCATTTTCACTGGGTAAAAGTGTCCCTCTCGGCCCTGTTCTCCCTCTCCCAGACGTCAGCTGTCATTTCACCACACAGCAGAAAGTTTTCTGAGCGCGTCTGGAGGAGGATAGAGTTCCGGGAGCAGTCCTTTCCTCTGGTCGGGAGGCTGGGCCGCGCCTGGCAGTTTGGATTTTCCTTCCTGAAACTTCCACACGTTACTTTCCTTCCTCCCCGCGGGCTGAGCACGGGCCAAGCCCACCAGCCCAAGTTAGGTGGTCAAACTTTATTAGGGCCGCGCGACGGGCGCACCTGCTGCACCACTGCCGTAGGAGCACCTTGAACACGTGGACTGACCAATCAGACAGCAGCCAAATCCACATGGACCAATCCGCTTGCTCGCGGAAAATACAAGGAAGTTGTTCTGGAGCAGGTTAGGCTACATTTATTTTAAAAACATGCAGGCTAGGACTTAATAAATAATAATATTAATAAATAGTTTGGAACAAGGTTTGTACTGGAATATTCTAGCATGGATTTAACCACACTACACTCTGTTTTGCTCTTGAAATGACTATGTTCATGGTCAACTGTAAATAAATAAATAATGTATTTATTTATGTATCGATGATACAATTTCAGTACTGAATATTGAATATATATTATATAAAAATGTTTTCCATAAAGCTTGACCAAGTCTGTCAGCCTTTGCCGGGCACCGAGGACTTCTACATGGAAATTAGATGAAAATTGTACATTGTGCTAATACATCTATTCTATACATACATATATGGTATTCTATAGATAATTGTCCACATCATTTCATCATACATATAGTCTATGCAAAGGTTCAAAGATGAAAGGTCTATAGTTATTCTATAGCTATATTTTAGTATATTTTATTATTGATTACTCTTATAGGGTTGGTTTTTCTATTTTTCCTGTATTCTTTGTATTCACCCACTATTTAAACACTATTTAAATGTGCAATATCACCACTAAATCCTTACTGTATATAGCACTACTTACTGTATATATAACTTATTTTTATTCTCACTTATTCTTATCTATATTGTAATTTATCTTTTTTATTTTTTTGTTCTTTATTATTACATGTTTGCACTAAAAGGAGCTGCTCTTAATCTCATTGTACATGTGTATAGTGACAATAAAGGCATTCTATTCTATTCTATTCTATTTATTTTGCTAATTGTTGTGGTTTATTTTTCTACAGATATATATTTCTGTCTTCTGGTGTTTAGAGGTATATTTTGTGTAGTCTACTATTGTTCCTGAGCAGTGTCTGCAGCCAAGAATTTCTCAATTTGGGATCAATAAAGTACAACTATGTATATATGTATGTATGTGCCTATCTATGGGCTGTCTTAGCTGACGTCATACAGTGTAGGCAGGGGATTATTTTAAAAGATTTTAATCAAATACATGATAACTATCTAAATAACATTTTCCATTTATGTTATGTTTTCTATTCAGTGCACAGTGGCCTTGCAAACAAACAACCACCCAGACAGACAAATGTTAAAATAACAACAACGATAATCATCATCACAATTATTTATTTATGTAACGCATTTCAGTACATAATACAATTTCCTATATGAAACAAGATAAAAGACATAATTAAAAAAAAGCAATGAATACAATTAAAGAACAGAAATATTATTAAACCGCATTCAATTCATACTAAATATGAAATGAATGAATCACTCAAACAAACTGTGGTTTCAACTCTCCCAGTGAGGCTACTGCCACACACACACACACACACACACACACACACACACACACACACACACACACACACACACACACACACACACACACACACACACACACACAGCTGCGCGTCTTCGGGTCAGCTGACTCGGGCTTCCGTAGGCAGGCAGCACATGACCAGGAAACAGGGAAGTGCGGCTCAGAGCTGGAAGGCCGTCTCCCTGCCTCGGCTTGTCGCTCCGCAGCTTTAACAACAACACTTGACGGTGTTATTTGGCTGAGATCTGAGGACACACAAGCCTCCAGCAGTTGACTTGCAGTGTCATGATGGCCTCCAGTCGCTGGTGTGCGCCGGCCTTGGTGAATTGTCTCTGGATCTGCGTCACTTTGTTGACTAACCTGAGCGGGGATGTTGTTGCCAAGTCATATCGAAGACCCAACATTGTTTTGATTCTCACAGACGACCTAGACATCGCCATCGGAGGGCTGGTGAGTGCCTCTTTATTCATCTGATGCTTTTATCTACCTTGTTTAATCCTAACACTCGCCAATGAGGGCTTTATTCGCGTCTAAGAGTCTCCACAAATGGCAGCCAGTCCTCACAAGACTCCCAAACTGCTTGATCCGATACACAATAAATGTGTTGATCAGTGATCGATCCCCGGTTGAGAGCTGGTGCATCCTGATCAGGCTGTGGCTCTCACATTCCTGGCCGCGCACATCATGCAGGCATCCCACAGAGTCAGCAGCCTCATCTCTGCCCTCCTCCCCCGATAAATCCATTTTCTTTGTGGCTTTTATACTTTTTTTTTTTCTTTCCAGCAAGCCTCCTCTTTATTATAGTCTCACTTTAATAAATATGTGAACCACACGGCATTGGAAAGATGTGTTTCTGCTGCATGTGGTACTGAGGAGATGAGTAGACAGCACTTTGATATATAATTGGCCGGTATTGTTTAGATGTTGACCATTCAAAGCCCTCAGCTACCACTATGATGATACAGAGTATGCTTTTATTATTTTTATTTCATGTATCTGACAAGAGAAACCATTGCCTTTTACAAAACTATTTGTAAAATCTACTGTGAAACCCACCTCCCTTGCTGGCCCCTCATTGGTATCAATTAGGGACACACATACTGCATTTGTTTCATTATATTAGCCTATATATTTTCTAGCTCATTTATATTTTGCACCTAATTGCAGAGAACACCAAGTCTCTCCTGTTGTGGATTGAATATTTCTTTATGGCCACGTCAAGGCCCACTAGCAGATGCAGTCATAAAATGCAATGCTTTTCAAAATGTGCACATTCACTGGGCAAAAAAAGGAAATTACTCAAACTTAGATTGTGTAGGGTTAGGGCTAGCTGGCTGTTGGCTGATAGATGATGTGCCCATATTATTGTGCACCCATAGTTTCAACGGAGAGTTTCATGTCCCATGGTTTATAGATCCAAGACAAAGGAAAGCTGGCTCATCCCTAAAGTGTATTTGTCACTCACGACTGCGAAGTTTCCCCTAACTGATTTCCATAAAAACCATTTGGGAAGATGGAGCTTGTCTGCTTTGGCTTTATCACAGCGACAGACAGTCTGATGTGTGACTCTGTAAATGTCTGATTCATGATGAAATGTGTTGTTTGAGTGCAATCTGCTCCTTTCAGAGTCCACTGAACAAGACAAAAAAACTCATCGGTGATGCAGGGATATCATTCACAAACGCAGTAAGTATCATTGACATTATAGTCACTATCATTATCATAATTATCAGTGTAGTGTTGCATTAGGTATGAAGCTTTGACTGATTATAGGAGACAGTATTGATCCAGTTTTTCTGGATGTTTTGCCCTCCTGGTGAATCCCTGCTCCCTCTGCCTCATCTCAGTATGTCGCCAGCCCGCTGTGCTGCCCCAGTCGAGCCAGCATCCTGACAGGGAAATACCCCCACAACCACCACGTCATCAACAACACCTTAGAGGGCAACTGCAGCAGCAAAGCCTGGCAGAAGAGCCAGGAGCCCCACACCTTCCCCGCCCTACTGCAGGCCAGCGCTGGCTACCAGACCTTCTTTGCTGGGAAGTATCTCAACCAGGTGAGTGACGAAGCCCCATCCACCACTGCCTCTCCTCATTTATTAAAACCACATGAAGCTTTCCTGCTGGGAACTGCTTTTAATGATGCCTGCTTATAATGTAGGAGCAGCCTCAGTCCTGCCTGTCCTGCTGTCTTACATCTAAAACTGTGTGTAGTGGAGCTTTCTGGAAAGAAACCTCCAGTGAGGCGGTGAAGGAGCTGGAATTCGACCAGTGACATTCAGATCTGCTGATCAGGGCCGTGTGAGGAGTTTAAACCTTTGAAACCTGCGCAGCCTTTTATTTTTATCCTCTCTTATTCTGTTAAATAAATAAATGAATGAATGATTAAATAGAGGAATCAAGTTAATTTGCTCAGGTTTCAAAGGTTTAACTTCATTTTGGAGTTCATGAAACCACCGTGTAGTTTGTTTGACAGCATATGGAGGCCTTCTTATCTTGGAATATGAGAATATAAGTGTTTTTGCACCTTGGGCTGCTCCCTATCCTGTAAACTGATTTCTTGTCAGTTATATGACCGTGCAAAATAACCATCAGACCTAATGACTTCCAGTAGATGCTGCCGTGCTATGATGAGTAGCAGCTGGCAGCAGACATTATGCACTGACCACATCCATCTGGATGAAGATTTCTGTTTTCCATCACTCAGGGCTCCAGGTTGTGTCTTTGGTCTTTAACACAAGTAGTTTGCATTAAACATTAGTGGTGTGAAGCTCCCAGTGCTCAGGTTTCATTGAGACTGTCACCGAGGAGCTGATTCAACTCAGCGGTAGATCTTGAGGCGTCATTTTGTGGTGTAGCAACAAGCTGGGTCTCTCTGTCAGTGACCTCTGACTTGTGGACACTGCTCCACTCTGCCAGTACAGTTTGAGTTTGGCTCAGGTTTGACCTCTCACTCTTGATTGCTGTTAATCATGACAAGGTGCACATTTATCAGTGGTTCATTAATGCTTGGCCTTGATGCTCCAAAAACAACCTACATGCAGTCATAAGATTTACTGTCACAATGTGTTTCTCAAAAGGCCATCCAACCTTCTTTTACTTTATCTAAAGTTATTGGTAAATACATAAAATGTGTATACTTCCTTGCCATAATTATTTCCTGTTACATGGTGCCTGGAGAGTGGCACTCTTCAAGGCCCTTGTGGGGTTTTAGGTGATTCTCCCTCACATTTCCCTGCTAGTTTTATTTTGATCTTTTAAAAAACTTTCTGTATGTGGAAATAAAGAAACCAAACCAAGCCTTGTGATCATCAGATGGCCAAATGGGGAACCAGGACATCCTGTTTATTTTTTTTTCTTGTGTTAACAGTGGCTTTATTTAACTGAATTTGTGTGTGTTTGTGTGTGTGTGTTTGTGTGTGTGTGTGTGTGTGTGTGTGTGCATTTCAGTATGGGCACGCGGAGGCTGGGGGAGTGGAGCATGTCCCTCCAGGGTGGAACTACTGGGTTGGACTGGTAAGACCCTGTGGACATAAATATATTCTTAGGCTCTTGTCTGACATTCAGTCCTGTAACACAAACATGTGAGCCCCCCCCAACCCTGAGTGGGCCCCTTTCTGCAGCACAGAGCAGACTGATTTTATCACATTTCTTAGTGAAGATACTTAAAATTTCAATGCAGCTCATTTATTTACATTTTGTATTACTGATCAATACTTCACTGGTTGTCAATGGTAAGCTATGAACCCTTTTCCTTCTTGTCATCCTGGGATTCAGTGAAGAGTTTAAGTTTCCCATGATGGTCTAAATTCTGTTTGGCTGGTGTTTATGCTGTGGCCAACATAAAATTATCAGGAAAAGTCTTACTACTAATACGTGTATTATTATTATTGTTGTTGTTGTTGTTTTTGAATCAAAGATAGTGAATATAGACATTTCTGGCTGTTGGCTGCCTCCATCTAAGAATATCAGTTTGAGTCTTCAAAACCTCATAAGAGTTGCACCTCATATCAGTTCTGCATAGTATTCCGTATTTGCATTGCATACAAATTATATTGCAGCTCAGTTAGTAGAATGTGACACTAACATTGCAGTGGGAATTTTCCCCAAGTGTTATTTTCCTAAGATGGACATGGGTCTTAGCTCTGTGGTGTCAGCCTGACTTTCTGTTTTTTTTTTTTTTTTTTTTTTTTTATGGCATTTGCTTTTTTAGACCTTCATCAAAGCTGTAAATTATTAATGTAATCAACAAAATGAAGTTTGTTCTATCTCATGCTCGCGCCACAGAGAGGTGATCGGAGAGCTGTGTACCTCTTGTGTCATATTACATGTTTACATGGCCTCGTGAGCAGCTTTCTCCACAGGGAACCAGACTTATAAACATGCTGAAATTAGATTTTTCATGAGTGTATGACTCTGACTGGATCACTGAAGTCGTCATACCGAGGTCAGGACAAGTCTCAGTCAAGAACATGACTGCAGACTACTTTATCTTCAATAATAGCCACTGTACAAACACACTGGAATAGCTGGTCGTCTCATGACCTGACAGCTTAGCATACTATAATGGACTGCTGGAAGTTAGATGGTTTTTACAATGTTAGTATAGCTGTGGCTTACATAGGGTGAAATTCTAATCTCAATTAATTAATCAACAATGCAATAATATAGTCTCAGTTTCACAGAATGCATCCCTTCATAGAAAGGAGTGCATAGCTTAACACCTGCACTCCCTGATAAAAGCATAATATTCTTTAATAAAAAAAAATGCCTAGGGACAAGTGGTGACAATTAGCTCAAGCTATCAGTCATTGTAATGCAGTGCAACTGATGTATGTCACAAAACTGAATACAAACACTTTACTGCACCCTAAGAAGCAAACTGGTCTTGGATCAGCACTATGTCTACAGTGTTGTGAGAAACCTCAGGCCCTGTAGTTTTTGAGAATTTGAAGTGAATTTGCACAGTCAAAGGGTTAAAGCAAACAAGAGTAACATGTTGTATGAATGACGACCTTATTGAGACCAAGATAATGTGTTTTACACAGAATGAGCAGCAATATAAAATCATGCACAATCAGAAGTTACAGTGTTTTATTGCATCATATTAAAGTGACGTTTGTGTTTTGTAGGAGAGGAACTCTAAATACTACAACTACACACTGTCAGTGAACGGCAAGGCTCAGAAACATGGAGCAGACTACAGCAGAGACTACCTGACAGACGTGCTGGTGAGACATCTGATCAGTGTCACGACTGATCAAACACTATTTAATAGCGTCATGCGTAAATATTTGATTTGTAACCCTCTGCTCATACTGTGTTAGCATGTCATTCTTTGTATTCCTTCTTGTATTCCTTCAGTTTCCCAAACAGCGTCATCAGTACAAAAAAAAAAATGATGTGTGTCATAGTAAATGCTCTGTTTGGTGTGACTTCTCTCTCCCAGGCCAACATGTCTCTAGACTTCCTGCAGTACAAATCCAACTACCAGCCGTTCTTCATGATGGTGTCCACCCCGGCCCCCCACTCTCCCTGGACGGCAGCCCCCCAGTACCAGGACAGGTTCAACAGCACCAAGGCGCCCCGGGACCCCAACTTCAACGTCCACGGCAAGGTACAGCTTCTCCTCGCTCAGGGTTTCAGGCCGGGGACTGAATGACTGAACACGCTCAGAAAGGATCAAACACTCATTCATCTTTTTCTTTCTCCTCTTTATCTCCCCGTCTTTGTCTCTGCAGGACAAGCACTGGTTGATCAGACAGGCAAAAACTCCCATGACCAACTCTTCTGTCAAGTTCCTGGATGACGCTTTCAGGAAACGGTCAGTCCCTCCTCCTCCTCTTCTTCCACTTTCTTTCCCTTTGTATTATACCGCCTCTCTCATTTTTGTCTTTGTACTTGATTGCCTCTTTCATTTTTCTCATCATCCCATTACATTTCCGCTTCATATCACATGGAAACTGTCAGCTATGGTATGTTTAATACCCATCATTTGCTTCATTAGGGGTCCAAGCACTGAAAAGAAATTCATTCAAATTCAAATAAAAAAAAAAAAAATCATGAAAAATCCCATGGTGACCAAGTTAAGCTAGTTCCTCTTTCTTAAAATCATATTGGTGATATTTGCCGAAGTGTTTGGACTCCAACAGTTGCTGCTTGTGACTATATATATTGAGTTAGGTTCTGTTTTTTTCTTTGTCGCATCCTGTTCCTTTGCTGGTGCAACAACAGTTTCCAGTGCCGATTACTCATCTGCTCCTCTCTCAAGTATTTAAATAGAATCCTTGAAAACAGAAATTTATGGAAATCCATATAACTCACACAGAATCTGACGTCCTTGCAGAGCTCTGGCAATTCTGCAGATGAAGAGTCAAACGCTTAAACTAGTCCACATATAAAATTCCATTCACATGACCAAGTAATTTAATGCTCAACTAACCCTGTGAGATTCAAAATTCACTTTCACAGGAATGCCCTGTTCAGGCGTAAATGGACATCAGCCTGTTGTCAGTGCTGTTTTGCTGTTGCCCCTGCAGGTGGCAGACTCTGCTGTCGGTGGACGACCTGGTGGAGCGAGTGGTGAAGAGGTTAGAGGTCAGAGGGGAACTGGACAACACGTACATCTTCTTCACCTCTGATAATGGATACCACACAGGTACATACACACATGCAGTTTTGGGTTCAATCTTACGTTACAGATAAAAACTTCAGCACATGAAATCTCTGTCTTCTCTCTCTCAGGTCAGTTCTCTCTTCCTCTTGACAAGAGGCAGCTCTACGAGTTCGACATCAGAGTTCCTCTTATGGTCAGAGGACCAAACATCAAGCCCAACCAGACCAGCCAGGTACACACACACATACACTACTGTTATCACACCCAGCTGGGGTTAGTCCCAGATACTGTATGGGCCTGATATTAGCCACCTCTGATATGATGCAGTTGAACTGATTTACATATTTATGGAAATGCGACATTTTCATTCACCTCCATACAAGAATATATGAATGCAGTTATTAGTAGCAGCATCCATTGTGTTGAACTGCATTGATTAACTGCATTTCGTGTTTTCAGATGCTGGTGGCCAACGTCGACCTGGGGCCAACCATCCTGGACATCGCCGGCTATAACGTCAACAAGACCCAGATGGACGGCATGTCCTTCCTACCCATCATGGTGACACCACCACTTCAGCTTTTTTCACTTAATTTTGACTGTGCATGAATACATTTTCAAATCAACTGCTCTGTAATATTTTGGGGAGTCTAATTGTTTGTGTGATTTTTAGACTTGTATGAAATGTCCTGCCACCTGCTCCTCTCCATCCCCTAGTAGCAGAGAGACTGCAGGGGCAGAGGGCTTGTTTAGTTGAATATGTTAGTCTAGTCCGCCTGACTCATTGATCCTTTATCCGCCTGAAGTCTGTGTGAGTTAGAATCCATGTGGCTCTGAAACATCAGCAGCCTCACTGTGCTGTGTATTGATAAACCCATGGTGCTGTCCGTGGTGCTCAAGCAGCAGACAGATTTGTATCTGTGCCATTTTCTTTCAAGCCGTCCCCTTCTGTCAGTTTCATCTTGGATCTATAATACTCTCAAAAATATATACAATAAATACTCAATTCTATACTGTATTGTAGCCGATATACTCTATAGAGCAGTGGCACCTTCATGATCAAAGTGAAACATTTAGTCTCAGAGGAGCAAGAGGATCATAAAGACACATTTCTGCCTGTAGTACTCCTATAATATTCCTTTATTTTTCTATGATCATTCAGTAGCATCTGTGCTGCTGAAAATACACCCCAGACCAATAACAAAAAGGTTTATTCTATACCCAGTTTAAAAAGACAGTTGTAGTAGGGAGAGACAGAAGATAACTGGGTAAAATGGAATTATTGAATTACAAATGTCACAGTTGTGGTTAAGGCGTCCTGCAGCCATGCCCTTTGGAGGATGTGTGTTGGTTGGTGGTGTGGGAGCCAGTGATGCTCTCAGTGGGCCACACCCCCTATTTGAAAAATAATTGTGTGTGTGTGTGTGTGTGTGTGTGTGTGTGTGTGTGTGTGTGTGTGTGTGTGTGTGTGTGTGTGTGTGTGTGTGTGTGTGTGTGTGTGTGTGTGTGTTGGACTCACCAGGAGGGGAAGCTGAACAGCAGCAGCTGGAGAACAGACATCCTGGTGGAGTATGAAGGAGAGGGAAGCAACGTGTCCGACCCCGCCTGTCCTCTGCTGGGGCCTGGAGTGACAGTAAGCAGTGGGGCAGAGATGTAGTGAATCTTTAATGATCTCTGTGAGGAAGCTGGATGGCTAGAGCAGAAAAATTAGCATCCTGATATGTCACACATTTTTCTCTACACAGACTGCAAATACAGCCTTTTAGTGACATTCAGAATTCAAAGTCTTTATCATGTAAATCTGAGGTGGAAAGAATTTCTTGTAAGCGGCTGAGGTTAATCTTTGTTTGCTTTCTGTTTTCTCTGCAGGAGTGTTTTCCAGACTGTGTGTGTGAGGACTCTTACAACAACACCTATGCCTGTGTGCGCACCGTCGCCCCCTCTGCTAACCTGCAGTACTGCGAGTTTGATGATAATGAGGTGCACAGGAAACATTCATGTTTTTGTTTGTTAACAATATTTTTGCTGTGGCTCCAATGCTGAAGGTGCTGTATTAAATCCTGTATAGGTATTTGTAGAAGTCTACAATGTGACAGCGGACCCCTACCAGCTGACCAACATCGCCAAAACAATCGACCAGGAAATACTGGAGAAGATGAACCATCGACTGATGATGCTGCAGTCCTGCTCTGGAGCGTCTTGCCGGACACCCGGCCTGTATGACACACGGTGCGTTCACGTGTCCTCTTCCATTTTCAAAAGGGTCACACAGTGGGACATCTAACCTCAAGATATCTAAATGAAAATGGTTTCTATGGGCCCGCACAGGTCTCCCCTTTGCAGACAGGCCCACCTTATGCTAACCCCATGCAGTTAGTTCCTTGCTGTTTAGATGAGAAAATTACATGAAACTAAATTTAGATTTATGACTAGAATACCTTGACACACAGAGCTGAGCTGCATCTCTGAAAATGTGTGGGGGTGGGTGGAAGAGGTTTAATCACCTTTGTGAACTGTTTCTGTCTTTTCACAGATATAAGTTCGACCCGCGTCAGATGTTCACCGGCCACAGCTGGCGGTTGAGCAGACTGAGACAGACGATGAAATAAAACCAGAACGGGTGAGAGGAAGACGAGGAGGGAGGAGAGAGGAGAGAGGAGGAGATGGAGGAAGAAGGGCTGCATTGGGTTTATTTCTTTTCAGCCTTTCCTACTGTTGTTGCCTTGTATCCAGGCCTCCTTGCCCGTCTCTTTCAAGGACAGATGAAGAAGGAATATGGGAGGGAGGGGGGCTCTCAGGGTGTAGGGCCCACCTTTGAATCTGAACATCTAGTGTGGGCCACTGGTTAGAGGGTAGGTGTGCAGGGGTGTATTTCAGGGAGGCAGGATTACTCAGGCTGCAGGTGCACTAGCCAAGCGACCAAATCCAGACAGCTGAACATCCGCTGCGTCAGCCTCGATACTGCTCATAAATGACTGAAAATTTGGCTGCAATGTTAAGTTGACGAATAACATTTATCATAATCGGCAATATTTACACATAATAATCAGAATAATAATCTGTGGTTGGTATCAAACAAAGCTCAGTCTAAATCCAAAAGAAGTGGTTCATGCAGCATCAAGGCATTTGTCAGAACCACCATCCAAGGTTAATTTGACCATTTCAATTGTTGTATTTCAGTTTTCTGTCTAATTTGCTAATCCTGCTTCCTGAAATCCTCCCTGCCGTCGTTTTCAGGTTCTTCTGAATGAGAAGGGCAGCGAGGCTTGTTCCAGATCAGCGTGCCTAATTATAGACCCTGGTGTCACACACTAGACTTATTTTGTGTTAAAAAAAAAAAAAAAAAAAGTGAAATAATCCGGATCTCAGATTGATTTGATAAACCAATCTAGTTGATTTTGTGATTCAGCTCGCTAAGGGAAATGGCAACTAACTAAACCGCATTTCAAGACGTGACTCTGCAGACAAAACACATGATGTGCTGTCTCCACAACGCGGCACATGTACATGCATGCACACGCATCGTTTTAGGAACATTTTACCAGGACTGTGTTGCATTTCTCTATTGTGTGTCTGAGCACTGTGGTTGCATCTGTATTTGAGTGATGAAATTCTTGGTCAAATTGTGAAATTTAAGAGATGAAGAGAAGGAAATTGCTTTTTTTGTCTAATTTAACGAATTGATTTGACTCTTCTCGTTTTACTTGGTCAATATGTTGATGCGCATCTCATCCTGGGTGGAGGTCACAAAGGTCACAACTGTCAGTTTTACTATTAGATTAATGGACAGGGCATCAAATGTTCGAGTTCTGTGACTGTGAAACATTAACACATTTCGTTAATAATTCCGTTGTCATTTCATTGATCTTTTCAGGCTACAGTCATTTCACCAGTGTCATCCTTTTGTTGATGAAGGTGTGGAATATGACAGAGCCATACAAGCAGCACTGCACTGTCCAGTGGTGCAGCCCAGTGGGGAGACAGTGAAATTATTTATTTTTTGTTTTTTAAGTTGTTTTTGCCAAACGAGCAGTCCCTTTCACTCATCAGGATTTGTCAGGTCGGTTCTAGTTGCGTCATGTTTGTGTTCATTGGAACTGAAACTCATTTCCTAATTCAACTGTTTCTGTAAGGTTGGATAAATCCACCTGCTGAAGTGACTGTAACTCGACTCCTGACACTGCAGTGTGTCTGCACAGTGTGAATCCTGTGAGACTGCCTTTCATGTGTCGTGAATATGGACTAGTAGGGAAAGAGGAGTTGGGGGTCACTGAGCATCTGACAGATTTGTTATTTTACCAAGTGGCCCTCTTCTCAAAACTTGAAGGGAACTTTGTTTTTTCTTTTCACTCTGGACTGATTTTTTTTTTTTTTTTTTCAACTGGACCAAGTTTCCCAAACCAATATATCCCACCTGCTGTGGGATTTTGAAGACTAATGAAATTGGACTGAAGCTCCATGTAGCAAATATTTTAAATTGGACCGTCAATATTCATGCATACTTTTGTGTAATCGGATCAAAATGTTGCAGTAGGATTGATTCAGGTTAGTAGACAACCAGTACAAAATACTGAATCAGTCAAGTTGCATCATATCCATCATATCAGAGGTGGATAATACTGACTGGATGATTTCTGTGTGCGTGTTTTTTAATTAAAGGCCAATGTCGGCTTCTTATATCAGCAAACTGTTATGTTGGTCTAATCTTAGTTTAATCACACAAAAGTGAAAAAGAAATCAGATCTGTGCAGCTTCTTGGCATCCAACCAAAGACTCGAGTTGGAGACTTTTGGGAAACTTGGCGCTCACCACTGATTGATGCAAGGTGATCATCAGGAAGTTTTTCTGGTAAACATACATTTGGTTCTTTTTTCTGCATCAGTTTTGATTGTGAATACTTTTCTTACAGATAATCCTCATTTAAAACAAGCAAGCAGGCAAACTGGTTGATGATTAATGTTACAGCTAAGATCTTGTCAACATAATCTGTTCCACTGCTAATGTATTAGTTGTTCTCGGATGTTGTATCCACATATGCTCTCCTCCTTTGTAGTTAAGAGTCAGTGGCACAACTGGACTGAATTCTCACAGTTGAATTAAGCTCAGCATGAGAAACCCACTTTGAGGTTTAGGTTGTGTGTCTCTCCTGCTCCGTCTCCATGTGAGAACACAAACCAGTCACTTCCCAAAGTTAGAAACTAGAGATGGTAGGACTCACGGTGTGTGGACTCTGGCTCTCAGTGGGTTTTCCTCTCTAACTTATCACAATATGGTCATGACCTGTTTCAATTCACTGATGCACTTTCCTATCTGTCAGAACTGTTTTGTTGTTTTGGCACCCTTATTTACTGTTTATTTTTCAAAAGAGTAGTTTTTATGATGATGCCGATGTATTTCTGGCTTGTGTTTTTGTCCGAATAAAGATATTCGCAAAATAAAGCATTAGGAGCTTTTTTCATTGAAATCACCACTTTCCTACCTTGTTTTTACCCTGAATTACTAAGCTGAGCTCTACATGGCTGTCCAAATAAGGAGAGGATGTAAAAAAAATCTGACATTTCCTCATTTGGAAAGCCAAGACACAATTTAGCTTTCTCTAAAGATCATAATATGTAAAATTGTATAGTTACACTTTGGTTTTGACTGTAAATGCGTCTCATAACACCTGACTGCATCAGAGAAGGAGCTACTGTACATACCTGAGAAGTAAATGCAACATCATTGGAGCTGCACGGGTCTCATGACAGCGCCCTCTGTTGCCCACTAATGAGTGCTGCATAAACAGATACTATTAGGGTACTCCTACTTTTGGCATAAACCCACAGGGCAGTTGCTAGGAATTCTTTCATTGCCACTTTTTTAACTGTGGGGGCCCTAGTGGGCCATGGGCCCTTGTAATTGTCATCACCTTTCCCCCCTATACGACGGCACTGTAAACCCATGCATTAAAATGTCCAAAAATGTTTCTGTCAGTGACCAAAACAAGCCAAGGTTGTGTCAGTAATTTGTTAAAAGAAATTGAATCAGTACTTAGGAGTGATACAGATTTTCCTACAATAATTAAATCATAAAACAAAATCCACAAAAGGATACACTTCAGACACCACACTGGAAATAACCTAAAGCATCTGTTTCTGTCAAAAGGGCAACTTGGACACCAAAAACAATCATTTTTTTTTCCATTTGAGAAAATGAGATCCAAGACAAAGCAGTCCTGTTGTCTTAGTTCAAATTTGAAAAGTCAATGATGAGAAAATAAAGGGCAATTAAATTTTCATGCATAAATAGTGTGGATGCCATAGATAACCACCTCGCTTTTTTTCTACCGTGTTCACAATAATTTTAAAATTATTGAGAAGAGAAGAGATGCTGTATGTAAAAACAGCAATACTGAATCCTTCCGTGTGCTTAAGGGATTCAGGTGATTTTCATCTATCTCAGCTGTTATTCTCATCTAAAATATGCTTTAGTCCATAAAGTAAATTGAACATACATACACAAGAAAAACCCTCACGTTAAATTTACACACAAGCATAAACTCTGATTTGACCATACTGATCCCAGATCTGATTATTTATTGGTTGAACATGGAAAAATGTACATGACAAGGGTCACATGTCAAAAGTCCTCAGTGTTTGTGTGTAGGGATTACACCTGACTAACTGTACAAATCTTCACGCTATAGACTGCCCACACAAGGTTATTGCGGCCACATTTGCTTCCTAAGGCAAAAGCTAATTTCCTGAAGTCCTGATTTTCTCCAGTTGTTGACTAATACTCATTATCAGTGCAGAATTGATACTAACATTTTTTGTTGTCACATGAAAAAATATTTGTTAAGAGCGTCCTTTACAGTGTTTTTGTCCTTAATGTTTTATCCAGTAGTGATTCAAAGTATAATTCAACTTTTAAAAAAATCAAATTTTATAAAAGCAGGTTAGACTCTACGGGTCTAAAGGGGTTCAGATTCAGTAAAACCCAAAGCTGTGTGCTACTTCACATTGGCAACATGTTTTGATCCCTGCAGCGTGACATACAACACTGTGGTTAGCATACTTTTAGCCTCCCCACACAACAGTAAACTTTCAGTAGATTGGTCTGGGTGCCAACCTGCAAAAATAAGGTGTGGGTTGTATTGAAAAAACACAGATAAACAAGAAAAAAAAAAAAAAAAAACATTAAAAATCAGTAAATGTCTCTATTTTTTAAGTGCTACTGCAGTCATGAGGGCTGCAGAGTTATGCCAGTGTTTACTCTGTTACAAATTCAGTCCCATAACAAGTCATTTTTTTGAAAAATGGCACAAAGTTACCTTTTCATCAGGCGTTTATGTCTGGTGAGAAATCCTGTCAGTGTTGTTGAATACAGTCTGATAAAAGTCATGGAAATACTTAATGCACCTTTAACTGTCCTAACATCTGTCTTAATTTGACATTGTAGTGCGAGATGTATTTGCTCAGTTGTACTTCACCACACTTCGGGCACAAGGTCGCAAGGTGGCCTGAGGAGAACAGCCTGAAACCAACCACTCAACCAGCCAGCGCCCATGTGTCGCCCCAGGTGAAAGTGTTAGCTCAAAGTCTTAAAAATGGCAGCTGTAGATGTGAGTTAATACCACTTTTTGTTTTGCTGGGAGGTGTTTTTGTTCAGTTCTCGCCCTCCCTCGTCAGCTCTCCCATTCCTCCACGACAGGCAGGAAGGGCAGGTCGGTGCTGCCCAGGTAGGTTCTCCCTCGGTGCTGGAAGACATCGCTGATGGCCCACGTCAGACTGCCGCTGGGGTCATGGAGTGTTCCTATAACCTGGCCGTCCAATCCCAGCTCCAGAACCAGAGCATAGCGCGGCAGCATGATGTTGTACCAGCTCAGAGGAATCACCTAGGAACACACACATGTGAGGTGTCACGTGGTTCTGTAGTGTTTGGAGATTTATGAGGATGATACTGAGATCTTAGTTACATCCATGATCGTTTTAATTTATATTCAGTCTGTACTGCTCGTCTCCAGGCATGTGCTGTTAATCCAGGTTCCAGGATTACTAAAACATATTAGCAGTCTGGTCATGTGTTTACCCACCAGAAACTTATCAAAGCATCAACAAATCTCTATTCATACACATAATGGCTGGATTGCATATATGCTTCCCCTTTTTTCCAGCAGCTTTCATCCAGTTCCACACACTCATAATTGTAACCTCGTTATATCTGAAGGTTACCACAGTTCACTGGGAGGCCACTCCTGTTAGACACACACACACACATCACTGCTCCCATACAGGTGGATGTGTTTTTTTTTGTGTGTGTGTGTGCACAAGTGTGAGAGCGGGACAAAATGAGAGAGGGAGAGAGAGAGAGAGAGAGAGAGAGAGAGAGAGAGAGAGAAGAAGGGTAAGAACAGTGTGTGTGACCATTCAAGAGAGAGAGAGAATGAGAGTGTATTGTCTGGGGCTAAGAATTTGTCTAACCCTCTGTGTGTGTGTGTGTGTGTGTGTGTGTGTGTGTGTGTGTGTGTGTGTGTGTCTGTGTGTCTGTGTGTGTGTGTTGCGTTGCAAATGGGTATTGCCCCTGTCCTATCACATTTCACACTATCTCGTCTTGATGCATGCCAGGAACAAAGTCTGGTGCTCTCCACTGCCCACACACACGCACATGCACACACACACTCATTGAGGGTGGAGGGATAGTTGGGAACAGTTTGCCGGCCACTCTGAGGCGCTGATCAGACCAGCTCTTAAATAATCAGAGGCGACAACAGACTAAAGGGTCAGCAGTGGGGGCAAACCTTAATTAATTTAATTTTGATCCTACACATTTACAAAACTGTGCTGCTGTGTGTCACGGTGTGGGGTTTGAACCTTCAAATGTGACCATTTTCACACCAAATGGTCCAAAACTTTAAAAGATATATAGGGTCAAGGAGGCCCCTGTATGACTGTGGAGATCTGACCTTAGCAAGGAAGCGTTTGACAGCTGGGTACGGGGCGATCATATCCAGGAAGGGAGGCATGAACTTCCGGAAGCGAGGCGTTGTTATGCCAACCAGGAATGTTCCGTGGTCGCTCAGGCGGATGTTGTCAGGGTAACCAATCATGTTGTCCATGACGATCTCCTTGGTGCCAGCCTTAGGACCCTTGAGCCAATATCTGAGAGCAGACAGAAGGTGGGACGTTGGTAGATCACAGCATCAACATGGCTACTGCTTCTCTTCTGTGTGTGTGAGTGTGTACATGTGAGTGTGTGTGTACCTCAGTATACATCCGATGCTGGTCTCTGCCAGCAGCAGGAAGTGTTCATCAGGCGACAGGACGATGCCGTTGGGCATGTAGAGGGAGTCCAGCAGGACGCTCACACTCCCCGACTCTGGATCGTAGGACAGCAGACGACCCAGACTGTTCAACTCTATCACCTGAAACATCACAAACCTTTACTTTAATTAATTTAGTTTAGTTTAGTTTACATTCAGGCTGCTCAGGTCAGATTGGTTGTTTAATTCAACATGAAAACAACAAATTAAAAAAAAAAAAATCAGAATTATCAAATAGTTTAGCTGATAATGATAACACATTACTTTAAATCATCCAGGGATAAATTACAAGCAGCATGTAAGTGCTAAACCACAGATAAACTTTTTTACTCATATAATTATCATGTAAGCATTACAAAATTGGGGTATGAATCTTTGGCTTAATAAGAATTCATTTTGGATGACAGTTCACTAGTTGGTGATTTGACTTTTAATTTTTGGAATGAAAAATTTATTTGCAATGTTTTTAATTTTTCTTCTGAAATATGAGAAATATGAGGAAAAAATTAGAAAATCACAATTACTTTAGCATTATTTAGTCTCTAACATAAAAAGACATAACATAAAAAGTTATACCCTGCATACAATTTAATCTATTGCCCTATTGTCACAGATTCCTGTAAAGCAATAGCTCATTCTTTCTTCACTTCTCCTGCTTCCTCTTCATCCATCTCACCTCCAATTTCACATGTTGGCGTCCCCAGCGACTGGAAGAGTCTGTGAAATAGATGATCCCAGTCTGAGAGGAAATCTCCAGGCCGTTCAGAAAGGCAAAGGGGACACCATCGGCACCTGAGCACAAAAAAGGAGGCAGTGAGGAAGAACCAGCTGAGAGAAAACGCATTTGCAAAAAAATTTTAAATGTGCTGACATTTATCACAAACACACACACACACACACACACACACACACACACACAAAGCATACCTTGTGAATTAGGCAGCAGCAGAGTCTTGTGCCCAGTTTTAGGGTTGACGCTGTACAGTCCCAGGTAGGAGTCAGCCACTATCAGCTGACCATGACGGTCCAGACGGACACCGTGAGGACGGCCACACACTGGCTCATAGTCTGTACTACTGCCTGAAACACACACACGCAACAGTTTAAATGCTGACATTTCACCAAATGATTTAGGTGAAGTGTTCATACAATATCCAATCACTGCATTACAAAAAAATATTTTTTGTTTTGTTTTTCAGAGCCCTTCAACCAGCATTTTACAAACAATGTTAATTAGAAACGACTGCAGTTGTTCTGGGCAGCTGCAGGTGGGAATTTGTGGAACCATGTGAATGTGAAACAGGAAACTGGTGGGAAATAAAAAGCATATATTCTCTGCAGAGTAAATAAAACAATAAATCAAAGTTATTTAAAAAAAAAAAAAAAAAAAAAACACCCTCATACCACATTCTGGTATGTCCTGTCCCATCTGGGTGATGAGGGTGAGGCTGTCATCTGGACCGATTCTCCACAGCTTCCCATCCACTGTTCCAGTGTACACATTACCTGACACACACAAAGACAGGCTACATTTTCACATACATGAATCTACACTGGGTGCTGGTACAACTTCCTCACACATGTTGTATAGGAAAAGAAAACAAGAGAAACAAAAGGAAAGGTACTATTACAGCACATAAAAAATCTAACTTTATTTAAATTGGTAAGATTGTTATCAGTTCAACCTTAAACCTTCAGACATGAAATGACAAGTAAACACAGGTGTTTCTAATGACATTAATGACAATTTTATTCCATTTCAGTGCAGCAGAGTGTTTCCAGTAAGCCAGAATGAATAACAGTAGGACTCTAACACTGATGCTTAATTAACATCATTAGTAACACCTGTGTTTACCCTGTTATATGATACCATAATGGAGGTCGTAAAAAGGTCTGTTAGATTCCTTCAATATGTAACCATACATGGAGGGCAAGAGGGGACACGATACTTTGTCTGGAAAATAAACATCAAGGGTCTAACTGAGTAAGTGGGTGGAGGGTCAAAGGTCAAAAAGTACAAGCGGCTGACAAGATAAGTTGTGGGAGTCAAATAACTAATGTGCGCACACAGCTTAGCTGAAAGAATAAAATCAAGCACACTTACCCTCCTCATCAGCAGTGAAGGACTCTGGTCCGTGTAGTTTCCCGCTAAAGAGCCTGTAACCTTTCTGTAATCGGGTGTTGACGGCCAGGGGCCCCTCGAGGGCTGGGGGGGGGCCCTTCAGTCTGGAGGAAGATCCAGACAAAAGCATCAGTAGGGAGACAAACCAGGCGTGATTTGAACTGTTTAACCACAATGTTTGATTTTTGTGATGGAAAAGATCACAATAACAGCTTATTATTAAAGCCTGGCTGATGAAGGGCAGTAGAATGACCAAGGGAGCTCCTGTGATCTTCACATGAGAAAAAACAACAAGAAGCCATGGATGGTGTTTGTGTGTGTGTTTACTTACATGTGTGGTTTGGGATCTATGGGAGAAGGCAGGAGGTAGACTCCAAGAGCCACAGCAAACAGAAGCACAGATAAAGCTCTCTTTCCCAACCTGACAGAGGACAGATAAAACACACAATGCTGGAAATCTTCAAATTTTGGTGTCGTTCCAATTCTCTATTACATTTACTAAACAACTTAGGCATTATGGAGGAGGGGTACTAGACTGTGAGAAGTGGATTATCTTCAACTTATAACTTTGAGGATACAGTAGTCAGTAATGTAGTCTGAGTTTTCAATGGACTGATTGGTCCTAGACACTTGCAGCCCATCATCCCAGGTCAACAAGACAAGCATGTCATAACAGACATGAAGTGAACTTCGGCACCTAAATGCTGTTGTGCAGTTATGTCACATAGCATACACGTAACACTCGTTCTCAGTGGCGTTGGGCATATCCGTGGTGCGTTTGTGTGTTTGTTTAACTGAACGCTACACACAATTACATTATGTGAAAGTGTGCAACTACACAAGCCCACAAAGTGGATGCATGTGCATTTATTGCATACACGCTGTGGTGCCATTGGTGCATGCTGTAAAGGAATGTCTAGGGAAACTGATAATTTCTTCATCCATGCTACCAGAGGGCACAAGGACACAGGTTATGGCAAGCAGTCACCAGAAACTTTGTGCTGCAAAATGACAACTGACATTTGGACACAGAGACAGCAATCACTCCTCTGCTCTGTCACCTCCATAAGGAGCTTCAGGAGCCTCAAGATAAAGAAGGTTAAAGAATAAGTGAATGAGAATCCCTCAACAACTACTGTTGACTGCCCTTGAGCAAGGCATAGCGTGTATCACCCTTTACACGCTGAATGGAGAACGTTTTAATGGCTGTGAGTGTAAGCTTCATTTCATCTCCTTGTTCTTCATCCCACAATAAAAGTTGTCATCTGTCCTAACTGAGGGCAGAGAAGGAGGGACAACTCCACAGAAAGGAGGCTTTCAACTTTCAGAAATTATCCACTAACACAGAGGTTCATAACTAATGTCCAGTGAGGAATAAATTTGATATTATTTTGCACTGGAGTCACTAAACAATGCAGGCCATTGTCACGACGGGTTGGTAAAGCTCAATATCATCCTGCAAAACAGCCGGGAACATCTAATAAGATGCATCATCCATTTTCCATCAGTTCCCAAAGTATTTTAACTGCGTCATGACTGCATAGAGAGCGCCATACCAAAATCCGCTCTAAAAACACATGTGCAATTGTTTAACACCTGCGTCTGTACAGTGTGGACGATGGTTGTGTTGTTTATGGACAAAGCTCCACGTCTTCTTGAGCATGTCTTAAGGTATTTTTCAAATCAATTAAGTATTCTGGTAATATCGGCGTATAAATGTTAAACTAAATAGCGCTTAATTTTAGTAAAATATCAACTTTAATACTGAGTCATGCTGGTTGTTACCGCCTGTCGAAGTGTTTGTACGTTGGAGGGAGAGCACAGAGTGACAGGCGCACAGGCGTTGTTAGAGTCGTCCTTTTCCATTTAACTAACAGCTGGTTCATGTTTATGTATGCCGAATTGAAGACTGACTCGTAAAACTTCTCAAGTCACGTTTAACGACGTGAGTAGCTACGTCTGTCGACCAGCCGAGAGACGTGAAGCCTAAACTGACAGATTTTAAAACGGAACTTCGAGATACGCTTTCTGCACAAGAGGAAAGTATATCCAGGCGCGTGCAATAGTTGTAAACGACAACAATGTGCTCACTATTTCGTGTGCGTGAATTCGATGGGAAAAACTGTCAGACTTACATTGTTGAGTCAATGCTGGCTATTCCTGCTGGTTCACACCGAGCTGTGAGGATGAGTGACCCAATGGCAGCGCCCAGAGTGTGTGAGTGTGTGAAAGTATGTGTGTGAGTGTGAGTGAGAGACAGAGAAAGTGTGCATGAGAGATAGATATAAAGGTAGCCAGAATAAGAATTCACACTTCCGGTCACGACTTTCAAAATAATCCATATATTTACAGATGATGGGAAACGCTATTGGTCAATGTGCTCTGCCAAACATTAAAATGCAAAATGTAATCAAATAAGAGGGGGGGGGGGGGGGGGGGGGGGGATTCAACTCTTATTTTGAAGGCAACATTCCTATTTTGCCGGTATTTGCTCGTAAACTCTGGAAACCTGACGCACTTCCAAATGAGTTTGTGGGGAGAGAGGGGAGTTCCCTCTTCCCCTTGTCTTGGCTGAGAGCTCACCGCTGAGGTTATTTAAATCGAGGTCATCCAGAGGACAAGAGGAGGAGCTGCTGCACATACACTCCTGATCAAAATTTTAAGACCAGTTGAGAAATTGCAAGAATTTACATTTTGCACTGTTGGATCTTAAGAAGGTTCTAAGTAGAGCTTCAATATGCAAAAAGAAGACATGGGAGTGAGACAAAAAAATAAAAAATTAAAAAAAAATTAAAAAAATGAGTAAGCAATTTATCGCAAACAACCATTAAGCTGAAATAGGCTGTTCATCAGCTGATCAAAAGTTTAAGACCACAGCCTTTAAAAGCCCAAATCTTTGCAAAAATGGGTATTCAGTGTCATTTTCTGTCAGGTATCCACACTGCCATGCAGTGGCGAACTTAGCCATTTGGGGGCTCCAGGCAAACAGCCATTTGGGGGCCCCTGCATCTAACAATCTAATGTACCTTGTATGTATATTCTGTGGAAATTGCAAACTCTAACATTGTCTTACTTGCATTGCATGTGTGCAGTGCTCTCACTGACAAGATAATCTTGACTCTTCAACTCTTAACAAAGATTCATATGACCTTGGTTATACAATAATAATACAGACTTGACATTTGTTATTCCAAGGTTAAATAAAGATTTATTTTTAAAAAAAGAAAATAAATAAAAACGTTGAGGGAAAGGGCCTTGCGGTCAATCTTGTGTCACCTGCAAAGTGAGAATAGCATACAAAACAATTAGATCATTTATGATGACACATATCACAGTGACTGTTATCCTAATATGTCACCATTTACCTTTTCAGCTTTTTTCTCCTTCTCCTCCCTCTGTTTTTCCTCATCTCTGGGCTTTTCTCCTCCCTCTGTTTGTCCTCATCTCTGGGCTTTTCTCCTTCTCCCTCTCTGTTTATCCTCATCTCTGAGCTTTTCTCCTCCCTGTGTTTATCCTCATCTCTGGGCTTTTCTCCTCCCTCTGTTTATCCTCATCTCTGGGCTTTTCTCCTTCTCCCTCTCTCAGTTTGTCAATCTTGTGTTACCGGCGGTGAGAGCAAACGGCGAGGGCTTCTCTCGCTCCGCGGCCGCCGACGGTCCCACTTCCGCAGACTCCACTGCCACGGTTCCAGGAAAAAAGCTAGATAGCTTTGGCAGTTTTGAAATAAACTGCTGCCTTTGGTCCCTCTTTTTCTTTTTTTGTGACCCACTTTCGTATGTCCGCTTCATTCCGATTTCTCTATTTTACCGTTCGTCCTCTCTCTTTTACCGTTCGTTGTTTGTTTTGGATTTTACGCGCCGTAATCATTTCCGCATACGTGAAATACGTAACACGGAATAGTCCATGTAGTGCAGACTGAAGGGGGTGCGCGGTTGGCAGAAAGACCATCAAAACACGAATAATTAATCAAATTAGACATCCCGATGCTACTATTGTGAATATTAGAAAAAAAGGAATATGGGGACTCAATATAAAGAAGGTATTTTGGGGGCCCCAAGGGCCTTATATGGGGCCCGGGGCTCCAGGCAAATGCCTGGTTTGCCTAATAGTACGGCCCGCCTCTGCTGCCATGACCTCCTGATGGCAAGGGCAAAAAAGCTTTCTCTCCTTGAACGCGGGCGGATTGTTGAGCTACATAAGCAAGGCCCAACAACGAGGCCCTCACAGCGTGCCATTGCTGCTGAGGTTGGACGCAGTAAGACAGTCATTTTAAACTTCCTAAAAGATCCTGAGGGTTATGGAACAAAAAAGTCATGTGGTAGACCCAAAAACATCTTGATCAATAAACCTGAGCAAAACAAAGATTATAGTGTTTGGAAGACATAAAACAGAATCTCATGTAGAACTGGTAATTGATAATAGACAAATAGAAAGAGTAAATGAAATAAAAATTTAAAATTTCTTGGTGTAATCTTGGACCACAAAATCTGCTAGAAACAAAAGCCATGTAAGAGCAAAGCTAGCAAAATGCACAGCAATTCTTGGAAAAATAAGTCATTTTCTGGATACTAAATCATTGCATATTCTATACTCTTCACTGTTTTTACCGTACCTAACCTACTGTGCGGAAGTCTGGGGTAACATCTATAAAAGCACTCTACAGCCGATATACACACTTCAGAAAAGAGCAATAAGGACAATAAACAAAGCAAGATACAGAGAACACACAAACCCGCTCCTTATAAAATCATGCACATTGAAATTTATGGATCTGGTCAAATTCAAAACAGCACAGATAATGTATTAAGCAAGAAATAATCTACTGCAAAAAAATATCCGGGGAATATTCACAGAAAGAGAAGGAGGTTATAATCTAAAAGGCGAACTGAATTTCAAAAAACATAAAGTAAGACCAACAATGAAAAGTATGTGCATATCAAGCTGTGGGGTGACTTTGCGGAACAGTTTGGAGCAAGAGATAAAACAAAGTACAAATATAAATATATTTAAAAAGAGGTACAAAAAATTATTTCTAAATAGGTATATGGAAGACGAGGGATAAAATAAATTGCTAAACTGATAGGGGATAGGGCGGATAGGAGTAATTACATAGTATAGACCAATGATTATATAATTTAATGGATGTGGTAAACATGTTTATTGATATGGATATCTATGTAGCATATATACAGTGATATGGATAAATATGTAGTATATATATATATATTGATATGGATAAAGATGTAATAGATATATAAACTATAATGGGTGTGGAAGGGGTGGGAATTTTAAAAAAGTGCATACTTCTTCTCACTCTTGTTTCAAACTTGTGTTTATTATGATTTGATGATGCTTGTATTATTATTTTTGTTTTGTTTTACATATGTATGTATGTACGTACGTACACTTTAAAAATTATTTCTTTCTTTCTTTTTTCTTTTAGACATGTTCGAAATAAATTCATTCATTTATTCATTCATCATACACATTGTTACGTTTATAATTTACATTTACGTTTACATGAAGGCAAGGGCAGCAGAGCAAAATGGCAACAAAAGAACTAAAGAAAGACAGAAGACCTGAAGAATGCAGTAAACATGATGTCTCAGGACATCGCCAACATGACAAATAAGATGAGCACCATGATGAACCTTATGAAGGAAATAAGTGAAATCAAGAAGAAGAATGAGGGGCAGGAGAACAGAATTAACTCTTTAGAGAACCGCTTGCTGGACCTGGAGCAGTACTCAAGAATTAATGATGTTACTGTGACAGGACTAAAAATCAGACCAAAATCATATTCCAAAGCGGTGGAGGGAGAAGATCAACAAGATAAGGATAGACATGACGAGTCAACTGAAGCCCAAGTGACTGCCTTTCTGCAGGAGAAAAACATCTCAATCAATAAAGATGACATAGAAGCATGTCACACAATTCCTGTAGTTAACAAGACAGGCAGAGTAGCCAATCATGTCATCATTATCAGATTCGCCAATAGAAAGAAAAAAACTTCACCTACTCAAACAGGGCAGAAAGCTAAAGGGTACTGATGTATATCTAAATGAGCACCTCATCAAAAGAAATGCTGATATTGCAAAAAAAGCAAGATTCTTGAGGAAACAGGGAAAGCTGCAGTCTACATGGACCCACAATTGTGAGGTATTTGTCAAAATGAATGGAAATCCAGAACAGGCCATAGTATTATGCATCAGGACCTTGGATGAGCTAAATGAATTATTGTAACAAAGAAACTCCCAGCAAAGGCTGGTTTAAAGTTATACGGATATGTGTGATCTCTAACTATCTCTCTTTGCAAATATGCTTAAACTACCAAAAAAGTGTTTAAGACTTGCACACTTGGTTATCACATGGTTATCACATTTTTAGACAAGACAGAGACAAATACAGTGGTGGCACATGTATATACATCCAGAGTCATATCCTTGTTAAAGTAAGGATGGACATGAGAATGACTGGGGTGGAAGCCTTATGGCTATAGGTACATATTCCACATTCAAGTCCACTGTTAATCTGCTGCTGCTATAGGCCTCTGGGCTCCAGTATTGTTTACTTAGATGATGTATGTACAATGTTGCAAAATGTGGGTGATACAAATAATGAAATTACTGTTTTGGTGATTTTAACATAGACTGGCTTTCAGATAACTGTACGCTGAAGAAGAAACTTGGTGATGTGGCTTCTGTATGTAACTTAACTCAAGTGGTTAATATACCAACAAGGATCAGCATCAACAGTGCAGGGGCGATCTCATCAAAGTGTATAGATCACTGTTTTACAAATGCTCCTGAGAAATGTTCTAAAATTATACTGTATCTATACCAATGGGCTTCAGTGACCCATGATATGGTGGCATTTACTTTGAGGACAAAAATTCCCAAAGTGGGGCCAAAAATTTTCTTTAAGAGAATCTATAAGTCCTTTTCAAAGACGAATGTATTAAAGACGTATCCAAAATCACATAGAACTCAGTGCTGGATGTTAAGAATGCAGAGGGCGCATTATGCAAGTTTATGGATTTATTTATGGACGCTTGTGATAAACATGCTCCGATGAAGAAAATTTCTGTGAAAAACATCAGAACACCTTGGTTTGATCATGAACTTAAAAACTACATGAAAGAAAGAGACAGACTGAAGACACTAGCTGTAGCATCTGGAAATCCACATGATTGGCAAGTTTACTAGTCATCTAGAAACACTGTAACCAAAATGAATAGACAGAAGAAGAAAAATTATTATCAGAGTAAACTGGAAGAGTACAAAGGAGATAGAAGGAAATTATGAAAACATTAAATGAAGTAATAGGTAGAACTAGAAGGAGTAAAACACCCTCTTTTATTGAAGTTGAAGGAAAATTTATTACAAAACCTGTTGACATTGCAAATTATTTCAATAACTATTTCAAATGTAAGGTGGATGTAATCAGAAATCAGATGATGCCAAAAGATGGGGAGCTGTCGGATGCCTTAATAAGGAAATACATCATGTATGACAAACAATGTAATTTTGAATTTAGGGTCACTAATGCTGATGAAATTAAAAAGCTTCTTCTCTCCATAAAAACAGACAAGCCTAGTGTAGCCAAGCCTCTAGCTTATATTTTTAACTTATGTTTTAAAGAGAACATGTATCCACAGCGTTGGAAAATAGCAAAGGTAGCGCCTCTTCCGAAGAACTGTAAGGAACCTTTTGCAGGCCCAAACAGCAGGCCTATTATACCTGTCATAGGTAAACTCTTTGAAGGCATTATCTTTAAGCAGATCCAACAGTATTTTAATGATTTTAGCTTAAATACAGACTTCCAACATGCGTATAGAGTGGGCCACTCAACAGCAACTATCTTAACATCTTTAACAGACTGTTGGTTACAACATATTGATAAAAAAGAGGTGGTGGTTGCAGTACTTTTGGATTTTAGTGCTGCGTTCGATATTATAGACCATGACCTGTTAATCAAGAAACTGAGGGCCTATGGTTTCAGAAAATGCGGGCATGGTGATTTATGCTGATGATACCACCATGTTTGTATCAGGCTTAAGCTTTGAACAGGTCAATAATACACTTCAAAAGGAAATCATGTTGGTTTCGAAATGGGTTAATGAAAATAAAATGAATGAAATTAAATGGTTCTAAAACAAAATGTATAATACTAGGTTCTAGACTTGCCTTAAGGTCGGATCACAAGCTATCTCTCTCCCTAAGCGATACTGATATTGAACAGGTCAGGGACGCTAAACTGCTCGGGATTACTATAGATGAGACACTGTCATGGACATCTCATATTGGTAGCATAGTCACAAGGATGAGTAGGGGTATTTCCATCATTAAAAAAAGGGCTAGTCTCTTAGATGAGTCATCTTTAAAAATTGTAACTCAGTCTCTAGTCCTTTCACATCTGGACTATTGTCTGACAGTCTGGTCTTGTGCATCACAAAAAGAAATGTCAGAACTCCAGTTTACTCAAAATAGAGCAGCTCACCTCAAATTCACATTAGCTTTGTCGAGAACCAACACACTTAGGAGAACCGTTATGTAAAGGGCCGTTGCAGAGTAGAACAAGCTTCCACCTGAGCTCTTATCACTGGAGAGCAGAAGTAGTTTTAAAAACAAATTGAAAAAGATGGCTTTAGAAAGGTGACTGTATTTGTAGATTTTGTAGATTTATTTATTTTTTAAAAGAAAGAAATTGGACAGTACATGTTAATGCACATATAAATGTAAACACGTGAGATTGTAGCCATGTGGCTAATTTCCATCTCTAGTCCCATTGGCAGGTTGGTGTTGTACAACGTTCATTCACAATAACAACAAAACAAAACAAAACAAAACAGAACAAGACAAAACAAACAACATAGTTGATCATAAAACATACAGGCCAAGGCTCAGGGGACCATGCGCATTTCACCACAGCTTAAACACTAAATTAAACACTAAAATTATATGTCGAGGGGCTGGTTAAAGTGCAAAGTGCTAAAGTGTAAAGTGCATTATTGTATTGCAAATTGCCCAAGAAATAAAAAGTGCTGTTTTAATTGCCTAATACTCAATTGCATATTACAATAATCTAATACCAACGATGGTAATTTGTGATACCTAGAGTAGCTAGTTATAGTTATATAGGAAGAGGAAGAGGAAAGTAATAATAATGTATGTGCTCAATAGAAATTGCGGATGGAACCCTTGACAAATTAGTTACATTGAACAAATACACAGGTTTATGCATGGTTATGGCAACAGTGTTGTTCTTCCAGTAGCCAAGCTTTAAGCTGTTTAGTAAAAGATGTCAGAGTCGGGAGTTCACGTATCGTGCTTGGAACTGAATTCCAGGTGTGAGATGCACGAACAGAAAAAGTGGCTTGACTACGGGCACTTTTTCTAAAAGGAACTACACAGTCACCTCTGGAACCAGCTCTGGTTGATCTGTTTGAGTTTTTTTTCACAAATTCTTGTAGTGGAGGTGGTGCTTGGCCATGGAAGATTTTATACATCAAGACAGCATCGGTGTGTTTAACAGTGTTGTCCCAGTTTAAGCGCTCATGCTTTTTTAATATCTGACAGTGATGGTACGTTTTGGGTTTTTTATCTAATACTTTCAGAGCTTGTTTATAAACTGTTTCGATCGGCTTTAGTGTCGTCTTACAGGCCGCTGCCCAGCTTGTTACGCAATAGAGCATATGTGACATGATCATAGTATCAAAATATAATTTTGCTGACTCAGGAGTTAGGTTGTTTCTAATAAATCTAAAATTGGACAAGTTAAACTTAATTCTGTTCACAGTCTTTTTTATCTGTTGTTTAAAAAGAAGTTGTGAGTCAAGAGTGATTCCTAGATATTTGAACTCTTGCACCACCTTAATTGTTTTACCTTGCACCAAAACGTTGAGATCACTGTCAGTAATTGCCCTATTTGAGAAGTACATACACACAGTCTTGGATATGTTCAAGTATAATTTTGACTTCTCAAGCCAGGTGTACACATTCATCATAGCATCTGTCAGTTCTTGAGCAGCGTGTTTTTTGTCTTTTGCATGGACATACAGAACAGCATCATCAGCATACATTTGACAGGTAACATTCAAAGGACAACAGCTTGGCAGATCATTTTTAAATAAACTGAAAAGCAGTGGACCTAGGACCGATCCCTGTGGTACCCCAAGATTGTTGTTACGTGACGTTGACTTCATGTTCTGTATCCTGACACACTGTGTTCTTGAAGAGATGTATGATTCAATCCAGTTCAATGTGTGCAAAGAGAAGTTAAAATAAGACAGTTTGTTTAACAATATCTGGTGATTAATAGTGTCAAAAGCTTTTCTGAGGTCAATAAAGACAGCACCAATAACACCACCTGCATCCAACTTTGATTTTAAATTTTCCAGAAAGAAACAGACAGCCGTCTCAGTGGAATGATGTTTTCTAAAGCCAAATTGCATCTTATTTAACGTGTATGGACTGTTATTAAGATGTTCAATAATTTGCTCCGCTACAAGTTTTTCCATGACCTTGGAAACTGCAGGAAGTATGCTTATCGGTCTGTAGTTACTGATTATTGCAGGATTATCCGATTTAAAAACTGGTGTGATGACAGAGCACTTCCAGGGGTCGGGGAAGGACCCTTCATGTATGGATTTATTGATAATAGTAGTCAAGGGTGCAATGAAGGAGTCCTTGTAATATTTCAAAAATGTAACATCCATACTAAATGCATCTTTGGCTTTAGAGCTTTTAAGACCACTAACAACCTTATCAACCTGTGACTGTGACACTACACACAAATTAAGAGATGGTGCGTCGTTGTTCAGTGGCATTGGTGGGTGGTGATCTGTCTGAGGGCAGGAGCTTTGCGTCAGGTTTTTAACAGAGTCTATAAAATAGTTGTTCAAAGCTGTTGCAATGTCCCTTGGGTCATGAATGACTTTCTCATCCAGCTGTAGCTCCCTAATTTCTCTGCGCACTGTGCTATTTCCTGCCAGTTTTTTAATATTTGTCCATATATCTTTAGCATTTATAAAAAAAATATGACTTCTTGTTGTCTTGTTGTTTGTTAGTTTTTTGTTTTTCTGTTGCATAAACTTAGGTATTGATTTTGTGTGTTTGCATGATTTTGGAAACTAGATTCTGGATTTTAATTCTAGTTGTTGTTTAATTGTGACTTGTGTAGGGACCCCAGGAAGAACAAATGCCACATCATACTTGTCAGCATCAGTGAACAGAGTTACGGTGGAAAGCTGAAATGGAAAAAATATAAAAAATGTTACTTGAATACAAACGTGAATATTTAATGCCAAATGTGACATGAATACAGCATAAGCTGAGCACAAGTCATAGACAGAATACTCCAAACGACCTTACCCTAGGGGTGTCAGAGTTTAAAGGCCCAAAGAAAAAAACTTACTGGCAGGTCAACTGGAACTTGGGAGGGGAAAACTGGCTGTCATCCATACATCTACATAAACGGTGTGCGTTTTGTTGATGTATGGACTTTCGATCTCAGGCTAAACAAGGTTGCCTCCAAGAAGACGTCCCAGTTGTCCTGCCTGTCGTTCACTAGCTTAGTGAGGGCTCTAAGATGTGAAATGAAGCAAGATGAACCAAGAATTTAGTGACATGTGTGTCACACCTATCATGCACTGCATACAACATTGATACCACATAATCTAATTGGAGTAATATAGAAAAAATATATTCAAACTATGTGAATAATATGAAGTTTGAATTAATAAAAGCAGTAGTTTTTTTTCCCCCCTCATACAGAATTATACAGAAGTCTTTTCTACCTGTATTTAAACAGGCAAGTCAATAAAGAACAATTTCTCATTCATGAAAGAGCTCTGAGCTGTACAAAAGCTTGATAAATAAACTTGCCGCTTTATGTTGTGATTGGTCTTTACATCCAGACCTTTTGTCTGAGGATGACAGGCCACTGTAACACTGTGTTTGATCCCCAGCATCTCACACAGACTGTTGTTGAGCTGAAACAACAGAAATAATTAAAAAAACAAAGCAAAACAAATAAAACCCCCACAAAGCTGTAAGTTTAGGATTGTGCATGCACATACTTGATTCACAAATTCCCTTCCCTGATCGGAGAGAATTCTTTTGGGACAACCATGTCTGTAGATAATTGCACAGATGTGGCGTCCCACTTATGCAGCCGTTTTAGTCCTTATGGGGAAGGCCTCGACCCATTTGGAAAAATAATCTGTGGCTGTGAGGATGTACTGGAACCCATCCCCAGTTTTTGAGAAAGGTCCAGGGAGGTCTATCCCCACAAGCTCCCAGACAGCAGACACTTCTGAAGTAAAATAAAATAAAGTTTCTGTTCCACATTGAATAAATGTTCAGTGCTAAAGCTAGCAAGTATGAAACAATCAAACCAAAGAATAAATACAGAGAAGCAAGAATTAAATATAAACAAGAAGATTTCCAAAATTTTAACAATTCTAAGAAAACTAGGTATTCAAGAATAATATAAGCAGGAGATAATACAATAAATGCATGGAAAGAGGAATTATGGAAGTATTGGTTTGTCACATTATTTACAGAACACTAGACCGACCTCTATACATTGTAGTGGCTCTGAGCTGGCTAGAGGTTTTCCCACCCTCTGGCACTTGTCACATTCCAGCACCTCAAACAATTAACATTTAACACGAAATGCCATTTGCTTCAGATTTTACTGGAAAGGCATGTGTCTTGATATTGATACCTGGGTATGTTCTCTGAAGGTTCTATTCTATTTTTCTTATTTGCTATGTCTTTTAACTTTTATGAAAGCTATGCAAATGTGTAGACTAAACACAACAATAATTATTTTCAGTGATGCATTGTTTACAAGCTATTGATGTTGGGTGAGAAGAAAATGAAAATTTCCCCTGCAGGTAGCAGACAGGTGAGGTAGTGTGAGACCACCTAGACATACCTCATTTAGATTCACGTGTTTTTGGATCACTCCAACGTTAAAGGCCAACAGCAGTTACACACTATAGATTTCAATAATTATTTCCTGCAATCTTCAATCATTGGTTCTTCTGTCCCTGTACTTGAATGCATGTGTTTTTCAAACTATTTGCACTGTAAATTTTACATTTACTTAAATTCACACTGTGTTATCCTGTGTTTGCATTCTGGCTGAAAGCACCATGATATTTAAATGAGATTGAATCTCCACAACAGCAAAAAACTTTTTGTTTTTTACAGAAACCTATTCACCTTCTCAATTGCACTGTGTCCACCTCATTGTTTTCGGGACGATTCCGCCCCATCAATAAGGTAATTAAGTTGTCACAGTTAATTACAGTACAGGCCAAAAGTTTGGACACACCTTCTCATTCAATGCCTTTTCTTTATTTTCATGACTATTTACATTGTAGATTCTAACTGAAGGCATCAAAACTATGAATGAACATATGTGGAGTTATGTACTTAACAAAAAAAGGTGAAATAACTGAAAACATGTTTTATATTCTAGTTTCTTCAAAACAGCCACCCTTTGCTCTGATTACTGCTTTGCACACTCTTGGCATTCTCTCGATGACCTTCAAGAGGTCGTCACCTGAAATGGTTTTCCAACAGTCTTGAAGGAGTTCCCAGAGGTGTTTAGCACTTCTTGGCCCCTTTGCCTTGACTCTGCGGTCCAGCTCACCCCAAACCATCTCGATTGGGTTCAGGTCCGGTGACTGTGGAGGCCAGGTCATCTGCCGCAGCACTCCATCACTCTCCTTCTTGGTCAAATAGCCCTTACACAGCCTGGAGGTGTGTTTGGGGTCATTGTCCTGTTGAAAAATAAATGATCGTCCAACTAAACACAAACCGGATGGGATGGCATGTCGCTGCAGGATGCTGTGGTAGCCATGCTGGTTCAGTGTGCCTTCAGTTTTGAATAAATCCCCAACAGTGTCACCAGCAAAACACCCCCACACCATCACACCTCCTCCTCCATGCTTCACAGTGGGAACCAGGCATGTGGAATCCATCCATTCACCTTTTCTGCGTCTCACAAAGACACGGCGGTTGGAACCAAAGATCTCAAATTTGGACTCATCAGACCAAAGCACAGATTTCCACTGGTCTAATGTCCATTCCTTGTGTTTCTTGGCCCAAACAAATCTCTTCTGCTTGTTGCCTCTCCTTAGCAGTGGTTTCCTAGCAGCTATTTGACCATGAAGGCCTGATTGGCGCAGTCTCCTCTTAACAGTTGTTCTAGAGATGGGTCTGCTGCTAGAACTCTGTGTGGCATTTATCTGGTCTCTGATCTGAGCTGCTGTTAACTTGTGATTTCTGAGGCTGGTGACTCGGATGAACTTGTCCTCAGAAGCAGAGGTGACCCTTGGTCTTCCTTTCCTGGGTCGGTCCTCATGTGTGCCAGTTTCGTTGTAGCGCTTGATGGTTTTTGCGACTCCACTTGGGGACACATTTAAAGTTTTGCAATTTTCCGGACTGACTGACCTTCATTTCTTAAAGTAATGATGGCCACTGGTTTTTCTTTAGTTAGCTGATTGGTTCTTGTCATAATATGAACTGAATTTAACAGTTGTCCAATAGGGCTGTCGGCTGTGTAGTAACCTGACTTCTGCACAACACAACTGATGGTCCCAACCCCATTGATAAAGCAAGAAATTCCACTAATTAACCCTGATAAGGCACACCTGTGAAGTGAAAACCTTTTTTTGTTAAGTACATAACTCCACATGTGTTCATTCATAGTTTTGATTCCTTCAGTGAGAATCTACAATGTAAATAGTCATGAAAATAAAGAAAACACATTGAATGAGAAGGTGTGTCCAAACTTTTGGCCTGTACTGTATATTGACATATTGTATGTTAAAAAGATAAATGAATGATAACTTGGTGTTGAATCGATTCCCCAGATGAAGATTCCCATGGAGGACATCTGGATTTGTCCTGTAAATGTTGGGGCTCACTTGATTTTGGAGGTGTGTTTAAACCTCTTTGTTTGTTATGCTGTGGATTATTTCACGGCTCATGTGTGCTGATATATCAGCTGATCTCTGATAGAGTCACAAGGCTCATCTTCAGTTTGGATAAAATTATCTCCTAAATCATTATACATGAATATTAATGTTGTAATGTTATGAGAAAAGAATAAAAATGCACTAAACATTCTTAGATTGTCAAAATGACAGAGGCAGTTGTTTAATGTTGTTTATGCTTTAGAAATATATTGTGGATCTTTGTAAGCTCCTTCTCAATTTTACAGTCATGTTTTAAGTGTTAATCGATGAGGATATTTTTCATTTCTTTTATTTGTATTTGACGATTAGAAATTTCTTGAAGAATGCAGGCAGGCCACAGGCAAAATGGACAGTCCAGAAAATGCCACACAATCCGCAGCAGGACGCCTAGAACTGTGGCATTTTGATGTTGATGGTAAAAAGATTGCTGTTATAGAAAGTTCAATATTTCTTAATCCCACCGGTCACAATAGTGACCGTAAAAAAATGTTTCATTTCTAAGGCTATAAAAATGTTACTGAATGATCTATCAATGCATTTCCAGCAAATACTGAAATAAGAAAGGGTCTCAATGAAATATGGGCAGTGTCACATGTTTACTGTAAATTGTCACATGACCAGAGCTGTTTACTTCCTGTTTGCGCCAAGTGAAGAGGATGGCAGCAACAAAGCTCCCAAAGAAAAGGTTAGTAAAGTATGTTAACATAAAGAGAGGACATAGATTTTTGGTACACATCATGTTTAAGGTGTCTAGTATTGTTGTATGCATTTGCTATTACTCAAGTTTGTTCAGTGTGGTCATAGAACTCACAAACATGTCACCGGCAACAATAGTGACCGGTGGGATAACCCATTGTATCTACATGCTAATACACATAGGCTAACTGTTCTACCTAACTTTCTGCTGCTACCTACCGAGAAAGCAAAAATCCATTGAATCACATTGAGATATGGTCATGGCTTAAGATTGAATCAACGTTGATAATAACACTGAAAGCGCTCGTTATGATCAACATTGAAATAATGTTGAATTTTCAATCAGTCTGGAGCCAATCCCAGCGCTCATAGGGCGAAAGCAAGGAAACACCCTGGACAGGTCGCCAGTCCATCACAGGGCAGACAGACAAACACTGACATTCACACCTAGGGGCAATTTAGCGTCTCCAATTCACCTAACCTGCATGTCTTTGGACGGTTGGAGGAAACCCATGCAGACACGGGGAGAACATGCAAACTCCACACAGAAAGGACCTTGGGTGGGAATTGAACCCAGGACCTTCTCACTGTGAGGCGACAGTGCTAACCACTGCACCACCGTGCTGCCCCACTTTACTCTTTTGGGTCTCCTGCAGTCTCAGGAGAGAGCAGGTCTCACGAGCTTCCCCAGGGTTTCTGCAGGTTTCACCTGATAAAATTTAAGACTTTTTAAGACCTTTTTAAGACCATTATGAATGAAATTTAATACCTATGTCACAACATAAAAAAATAATGCAGAGTCACAAAATTACGTCATTAACATCTGGGGGGGGGGACTGATTGACTGTACAATTGACTGTGTGTGTGTGCGCGCGCGCTCTACATATATCTCAGCTCCTCTCCTTTGGCAACAATCTCCTCAATGCTCTTGAGCTCAGTGTCTTTGTCCTTGCTGGCCCTCCTCAGAGCATTTGATTTTGTTAAAATATGAACAAACTTAAGACTTCACATTCATTCAGATATACTGTATTCTGTTATTTCAGTGCTGTCTAGAATTAATCAAGAAACAAGGAGGATGAGTTTTAAATTAGTTGCTGTTTTATATAATGTTGCTTACTAATTGACATTTGTAGATGTTAAATCTGGATTCTTTGACCAGTGTGATCGCTCCGTATCGTGCTTGAATACAGTACACTTCCCCCGCGCTCGCACGGTTGGAGGGGGTGTGCTTCAGCACGGTACGGGCGCGTACATGAGCACATGCACGCAGTGCGCGGACGTAAATCATGCAACTTTCCTCCTGCCTCTACAAAAGTATTTAATTGTTTAATGCGTGCAGCGCGATTACCAGCAAATGGCAGCTTTGCGCTATCAATAATCAACCATGTTGCCTGTCATTGTCTGTTGTGCTGCTGCAACCGCGTATAAACAAAAGTCGGTTTATAATGAAAGTAGCCTATGGCAGTCTGTGCGCGCGAAGATCCGGCAGACCTGCTGCCGGCCGGCAAGCATCCCATGTCTGATTAAAAGGAACAAAAACGTCTTTTGGATGAAAGGAAGACAAAATGATAGCTAAAATAAAACATTTACTTACTTTAACATGTTTCACTAGGTCCCCAGCTGTCGCATGCCCCATGAACTGGGATCCCAGGTATCTGGACAGCTAGTCCAAAGCGTGTATACGAAGTTTTGTCTTTCCCGCACCGAAATGTTTTTGCAATTTCAGTGTCCGGCAACATGGCCTGAAAAAACTCGCTGACATCATCATTCGACTTATAGGACTGGTGTTTTGTAACAGTAACAACATTCGAGGTCTTTTCCCCTCGTTTATATTTCTTCTTCTGTTTCCGAAAATGTCGAAAAGGACTCGCTCATAACGCGATAGCTCATTGGATGCATGGATACATTGCATCAAATGAGCGGTCGCGTTATTAGTAACGCGATAGTAACGCGATAGCACATTGATCCAATGAGCTATGGCGTTACTATCGTTGTAGTCATAATATAGTCACAGATATATATCTATGAATATAGTAATGAATTGTTTCGGGAGCTTTTCATTTAGCATTTGCGATAGCTTTACCAATTTATGAAAATTAAGACCTGTTTAAAATTATTTAAGACGTATATTCAGTGATTTAAGTCTTTTTAAGGCCTTAAAATTTGATTTTCTAATTTAAGACTTTTTTAGACTTTTTAAGACCCCGCGGAAACCCTGTTCCCACGGCACGCCTACCCCTGCGGGGGTGGGGGGCGGGGGCACAGACGCACAGCATACCATACATTGAAACCATGTCTATTTAATGTTGACATTTCAACATTGAAAAACCAGCATCTATACAATGCTGATTCAACAACATTTTTTCAAATGTTGAAATGGTAGCTGTAATTAAACATTGAATCAACATAGATTTATCAACCTCAACCAAAAATAACCAATTTGACCAAAATTCAACGTTGAATCACTGTATTTTGCTATCTGGGTACCTTTCTACCTAACTTTACACAGACACACACACATGCACGCGCGCGCGCGCGCACACACACACACACACACACACACACACACAGGGACCCCAGGAAGACTAGCTAGCTAACTAATTCTACCTAACTTATCATCCATATTTGTAATAATTAGTGGCCACGTTCAGTTAATTTTTACTAATTAATTAAATTGATGAAAAATGTCTACCTGGCCTTTGATTATTATTACATTTGTATTAGTAATAATATCATTATATCTACAGTAAACAATTGGTGAGGTTGTTTTTACGTAATGCTGGAGAATGAATGGAGGTGAATGGGCCTGAGCCGGTTACTGCTATGTTAAGGCTCACAATAACCTCTCACAAAGAAATAGTATGGGTATATCATACATTTCCTGAATCCTCAAAGTCCATTAGGTATTGTGGTTGTTGTCTTTTGGGTCCTTGATATCCCTTGATCCCACAGGGATAAAAGAAACTATATAGTTTAGGCGAAAAATGTGGGAAAATGTGTGTAATCTATGGTTTAAGGAGGTCATGTGACCTCTGTGTTTGTCAGAAAGAGACACCCATGGGCTTAAATGAAAGCTGAGAAGGTCCCCTTTACAATGATACCAAACAATCATATATAGAATATTGACAAATAGGAAACTGATAGCCATTTCTAACTTTGGGCGACTAATCAATAATTATGCTAATTAATCAATAATTATGACTAAACGGTAACCTTTACAGCTTGGCATACGGCAGAAATGGATTCAGCATTAAATAATCATACAGAAACAACAGATAAAGTGCTTTTCCTCAAAAATGCCTACCATGTTGTTTTCTAAGGGGCTTTTTCAATTTTCAGGCCTGAATATATGCTAGCTAGCTCGTTGGCTAGCTGGCTTGCAGTGGTGGTTGTGGTGGTGGGGGCAGAAAGTGTTTGAGAAACTGAGTGTGTATAACTGTATTTTTTCTTAATTTAATGTGTATTTACATTTTTAAAATATTTTAATGAATCATTTTTATATTTTTATTCATTTTAACAAATCAAATGCCTGCTATGGCCACTAGGGGGCGCTTTTGTGATGGCCCAATATCCAGATTTGTTTGAAATATATCCACCAACACATCTACCAAATTTTATGCTTTTATCACAAAATGAACGATTGTTGTGATATATTGAGCTAAGCTGCCCCACTATTCGCACTGTTCCAGTGCTCGGGCCCTAACAATAGCCCCTCTCTCCGATGGAGGGCGAGGGCCTAACAAGAAACAAAACCATGACAGAAACACACATGAAACAGAACCAAACAAAACACAAAACCATGACATATATAGGGAGTAGGGAGTAGTGAGTGAGTGAGTGGTTTCGGACACAACCTTGGATAATTTACCACGAAAACACAAAAGGCAGAAGAGAAGCAGAACAGCATCATGAGAAATGAATGACAGTTAGTGCTCTATCTACAAATTATATCATTGAGGGACATTAGGATTCAAATCAATTCATTTATTAAATACACACATTACACTGAATGAAAAATGTTTGAGGGGAAAAAACATGCTTCTAGTGAGAATCATGGGTCCAGTCTATCCATGTATGTCTGTGGCCTGCAGCAAGGTACTCTTGGGGGTTATCCTTTGCGTAGTTCCGTGTGTATTATATATACATTCCATACTGATGTGCTCACTGCTGAAAATGACGTTAAGGCCCCCCCTACTACTGGGAAAACCGCACAAAGACAGCAACCAGTGATCATTAGAGCAGTTAGGATAGTTAGTGTCAACGCATAGCTCTTCTTGTGACGGCTCACATACGATTTTAAGGCTGCCCCCACTTTTGAGAAGAAGTTAGTTTTCCTTGTTAGTAGCGCCTTTAATGTCATTTCGACATTGTGTAGGTGAATTAATTTTGTCATCAAACCATTTTCAGAGGAGGAAGCTAGTTTTAGGTAGTGGCAGCATTTTTTCTCTCTTTCTGTAAGGGACCTAGCACCTCGGGAAGCTCTGACACGTTCTGCTTCCTCTGCGTGGTAAGCCACTGCCGCATACTCTAAATATATTCTCTCTGAATCTGTCAGCGATGTTATATTTCTAACCTCCCTCACAGTAGGCGGTGACGGAAGTTGACAAAAAGCGATTGCAATCCTCTCGTAGAATTTCTCCAGCATAATTGTAGTTGCAATGGGATCCAGGTGGTTATCAGGTGAAGGCAATTCTGGAGGCTCAGTCCTGTCCTCTGCATCTTGGTGCAATTCTGGAGGCTCAGTCCTGTCCTCTGCATCTTGGTGCATCTTGTCTGAGGTGATCTTCACATTAGGTGTTGTGTGACGGCCCCTTCCTCTGCATTGGGTGTGGTGGTTGCTGGCTGGCTGTTGGTTGGTCTGCTCTGTCTTTCAGGGTTTCTTTCAGGCAGAGGTGGGACCGTAATTAGGTGATGCGCTGCACCTGGGCCCGGTGAAGCGCACACTTATTGTCTCCGCTGGCAGTCACTCCTCTCTCTCACTCCATCCACGCCGTCTGAGGGGACGCCACGGCGCGGCTGCGCTCTCTGTTTTCTCTTTTGTTTTACACATTCATTCACACACATGCATCCATACACGCCTACATCACTGATTACTGACACTGATCTTTTGTCTTTACTTTTAAATGTAGTAATAAATATGTTTGTTCGTGCGAACCTCATCTTCCCTCCCGTTCTTGGTTGCAGTCCCCGAGCCGGGCTGTAACAGTTGAGAGACGTTGAGAGCAAGGAAGGACGTCTGGCCTCTGTGACTCAAGATGCAGTGGGCTTTCTGCAGACGTTTCTTGCTGGCTGTTGTTGACTGATGACTGATTCAAACATCTGTCATTGCTGGGGTTAGGATTAAGTTTACCTTCCTGGTTGTAAAACAACTCACGGAGTCGTTGACGCAACACACAAAATCTTCTTGCTAGCCAGGACATTGTCATGAGAGGACTGAGACAACGAGCAGGTGATTCACCGATATTTCTAACGTTTGAGCGGCTCAAACGTCAAATAATTTTCCTGAATCCTCAAAGTCCATTTCCTGAATCGTCAAAGTCCATTAGGTATTGTGGTTGTTGTCTTTTGGGTTGTTGTCCTGAATATATGCTAGCTAGCTCGTTGGCTAGCTGGCTTGCAGTGGTGGTTGTGGTGGTGGGGGCAGAAAGTGTTTGAGAAACTGAGTGTATATAAATGTATTTTTTCTTAATTTAATGTGTATTTACATTTTTAAAATATTTTAATGAATCATTTTTATATTTTTATTCATTTTAACAAATCAAATGCCTGCTATGGCCACTAGGGGGCGCTTTTGTGATGG